>NC_044916.1:35560945-35634848 GCF_003576645.1 Ipomoea triloba | reverse complement strand
GGGGGGGGGGGGGGGGGGGGGGGGGGGGGGGGGGGGGGGGGGGGGGGGGGGGGGGGGGGGGGGGGGGGGGGGGGGGGGGGGGGGGGGGGGGGGGGGGGGGGGGGGGGGGGGGGGGGGGGGGGGGGGGGGGGGGGGGGGGGGGGGGGAGATGAGGATTTGAATTTGAATCTAGTGAGAGACAAAATGGTGACGACAAAAAAATCAACGATCAAAAATATATATAAGAGCCGCATCTGAATTCAAATTGGATACACCGTGTTTGGGGAGCCACAAATGCATTGATGATGAGAGGCGAACTCAAGTGGGACTAGATCAGGAGAAAGTCTGATCTTCAGTCCATCCAAACACGCCTCAAACCAGTCAGTTGGCATTATAATTTGGGTAGGAAAAAAAATTGTAAATTATGCCCCTTAAGTATAGGCTAATTATTAATGTCATTCATTTATTTTTAGTGGGGTTAATATTACCTCTTAATTTTTAAAACATTGCAACATATGGCCCTCTTCTAACGAAGTTGTGAGATCTTGTTATAAGTTAAGGTTTATTAAGGATATTTTGGTAATTTTCATTTCACATTCCCTCTTCCTCACTATTCTCCGTACGGCAAGCTCCTTGTACCCTCTCTCTTCTCCGCCAAGTTGTGAGTATTTGTATTTAGACACACCACCAAGATAACTTACTCTCTGATTTTATTGAACACCCAACTCCTTCAATCTCTTGTAAATTCCATTCCTCGTGCCCAAAGTTTATGGAAAAACGGAGTTTGATTTGAACAAAGCTCTCTTCTATAGAAACACATCTCTTTGAATTGTCTTCTTTTGTTATTGACGTCACCGCCAATAGTACAATCTCCACCGAGCTACATTGTTTAGTTTCTGTCGCCCTCTCTAATGCGATTTGTATTTCCATTCGTTGCCAAAGCTCTACCCCTCAAAGCAAGAAGCTCAGGACCCAAAATGACATCAACCTCAAATCGAACAAAGTCAAAAAAGCAAATTCAGGGAATGTGGTTCTTATCCAAATCTACCACAAGTCACATGTACTCTTGAAGAGTTTGTGTGGAATGCCAACGAATAGCAAACGTCTCAAGATGTTGATAGCGGTGTAACAACAACTCTGTAACCTCGTCTCAAAATTGAAAACAAACGTATAGTCCCATAAACATGCCTAAAACATAAGATTAAAACTTTTATGTTTCAAACTTCGGCATATATATATGTGTGTGCGTGTGTGTGTGATAAAATAAATTCATTCCAGCTATCTTGAATTCCGTATGTACATAAGTCTAATATATGAAAAACGATGATGAATTGATGAATGAAGATTGATATAATGATAGGAACTCTATCACGAATTAACTTCAAAGAGCCTCTATTATTGAATGTTGTAGAGGAGAGTAATATGAGAAGGAGAGAAATGACCCATTTACATATGTGGTGGTTCTAACCCTTTGAGGATAAAGTATTTCCAAATAACACTTAGCTCGACTCGAATAATGTACCAAACAAATGTCCCGAACGTATATAGAGTATTAACTTTGAATTTCTTACTAGCTACTTTTAATTTATGATGAGTTGTTTAACCAAATGTTATTCAAAATAACTTTTTTTCCATGAATTTTTCATGTGATGTTAGTTTGACTTCACTAAAAAGATTAAAAATGAAAAAGAAAAAAAAATCAAAGTCAATAGACTAATAGTTAACAAAAAAAAAAGAAGAAGATAATTATAGAAAAAAATCTCACAAAATTAATGTGAAAAAAAAAGGAGAAAAAAATTAATCGTTATATCATGTACCAGGATCTACCGTGCATAATGTACATAATTCATGTTTATAATACACATATACATACACATAAACACGATATAATAAATATAAATTATGTGCATTATGTTAAGTGTTTAATTCATATCATTATGCCGTGTTTATGTGCATGTGTATTATGAATAATTTTGTACATTATGAAGTCAAATTCTGTATATTTGACCAAGGTCGACAATATAAATTGCTAGAAAAAACTCTAATATTTACATTTATCAATGGTTATTGCGTTGACCACAGTCCAAAAACGTAGTTTTGCTTAGTTTCATTTTTTTTTGCGTGTCCAACTGCAACAATAACTCATACTGTGCATTATTCTAAATACATTATTTTTGGAACATAGTGTACATTATATTAGCAGATGTTTTCTAACACGTAATGTACATTATTTTAACACATAATGTATATTATATTAACATTACATGTATATTATTTTAAATATTATTTCAAAAATATACATTATTTTAAAACATAATTACATTATTTTTACTCATAATATTCACGATAATATTTTGGATCGTCGTCCACACAATAATTTGCCTACATTTATTAGGTTGACCACGTATTTAATCTTCAGATTAGGCCGTTTAGGCAATTAGGCCGGGATCGGTGGCCCATATAAAATGGCGGGTTGCTAGTCCAAATTATAGCGTTTTTTTTTTTTTTTTTTAAAAGAGCCCAAATTTTAACGGTTAGGCATCTGAAGCAATCATTATTGCATGGACCATGGTCCACACAGTGGACCAAAAATAAAAAGTACATTATTTTTGTACTGAAGGTACATTATTTTTGTACTGTAGGTACATTATTTTAGAGTACATTATTTTTGTACTGAAGGTACATTATTTTATATATACTATCAAATAATGTACCTACAATACAAAAATAATGTATCTTTAGTACAAAGATAATGTATTTTTTATTTTTGGTCCACACAGCGGTACATTATTTTAGGGTACATTATTTTTGTACTGAAGGTACATTATTTGATATGACCATGGTCCATGCAATAATGATTGTCTGAAGAAAGTAGTTAAGTTTTTTGAGCATCTTGTGAAGTGGGCTTATTAAAATTAAATATAATGAATTTGGACCACTGAGTTCACCTTTTCCTATAAATGGTGAACTCCAAAATAAATAAACAAATAAAAGAGAGAAGAACAATGAGTAGAAGAAGAAATGAAGAAATGAATTGAAAGTACAATCAGCGCCACATCAATTAGTCGATGAGAAATTGAACTTAAAATTTGTTTTCAGTAGAAGAGTGATGATTCAATTTTTGAATTGGCTTCTTGTGTGAAAAATGTGAAATTTGATATTAATTTTTTTATGGGGTTTATTTCATCCAAACCTGGTTACAAACAAAATGAAGTATTTAAATATAATGTGGGTGTTTGACCACATGATAAGATTGAATTTATTTCAAAATAACTAAAAATTGTATTCAAAATAATCATTTTGAAGCAATATTTAGAGTGTGGTCTACTTCCAATTTAAATTATGTCAAAATCGGATTCTCCCACTTGATGAAATGACTAATATGATATATTATACACTTAAAATAGATAATGAGTAACCTAATAAACTGTTGTTGATTTTGAACTATCTTGGTTCAGTATAAAGCACATACAAATGACAGTAAAAATATTAATTGACAGGATATTTGGTTAGAAGGAAGTAAAAAAGGAATTAAGGGCGGAAAAAATTATAGTTCGGTGAGAAAAGAATATATATATATATATATATATATATATATATATATATATATGATCAATATTAAATAAAAACACAGCCTATAAAAGTGAGAATTGATCTCACCCATCCATTAGGGTTTATAATGATTTTTGTAATTAAAAAAATAGAATCAATTTTATAATTATTAAAAAAATTTAAAAATTCATTTTATAATTATTGCAAACTTGAAATTTTAGTAATCCTAAGATCATAGCCTTTGGTTTTTCTAAATTAAAGATGGGGTTATGGTTCACTTTTGACAGGGAAGATGTTGTTAATTATCTGAACCTTCCCCTATATATATATATATATGATTTCTATTCAAATGTGGTCGTGTCTTCCCGTGTGGCTGGTGTGGAATAGACCACTATGTATACAAATATATATCACTCAGTGTTAGAAAATGCATCAATGAAAATACTCAAAAATACCAAAAAACATACTACACACCCAAAATAATGAACCATAACTCTCATGCCCCTAATGGTGCATTTCCTAACAGTGTATACATAGTGGTATGTTTTTTGGATAACATTGAGTGGTGTATATCTGTATGCATAGTGGTGCGGCCGTACTGACCGCACGTTAAGACGCAGCGACACCTGATTATGACTCATATATATATACATACACAGTGTAGTGTATACACACGCACAAACAACTACATGAACGTAAATCATGAACTGTTTGGTAGCTTGTTAAACATTGGTGGACGCAAATATACCTGCAGTGATCGGTTACAACCTGATATAAGTGCGTCCACGCAATTAACACCAAAAAGCTAAGTGTGCAGATAGAGCAACTACAATTAATTATTTGCCTATCCTAGCATCACAATTCACATACACGCACATCAGATCAGATCTTTCAATTCAGATCACAGGTTCATACAGCACTTCTACCAGACATGAGACAATGCAACCTTATACATATACTCTCCAGCTTCCTGGGCATGCATTATTTCTGATGGTCTTGTTCAGCTAGTGAAAGGGTAGCCTGATCAAATTAAATATGCAAAGTATATATATATATTAATTAATTATTTCCCATGACCATAACAAATTAAGGATTATATTTATCTATGAATTGAACAAGTGACCCAATTGTGGGTCGTGAAAGTCCCTAAACTATACAATTATAACTCCTTTAAAAAGAGAGTAATATATATACTAGCGTAGTGTAAATCACACCCCTTTTCTAACGTAGAATAAAGATTACTTATTACAAGTCTTCCAATCTCATTTTTCTTAACTTCCACTTTAAAAATTAATTTTCCATTCAACTATTATCTATTTTTTCATATAATATATCAAATTAAATATCTCACTTAGAAAAATCCGAATTCACTTTGACCCAACCCAAATACGTATCTAACCCCATTGAAACCTAAACCACAAAATGATCACTTTAAATACCATTTAAGCCAATTTTTCCAATGATCATGGTTACTTTATATGCTATATAGTGTTTGGTATCCTCAAGAAATCAACAGATATATGAATGGAAAGCTTAATCTACAGTGAGAATTCAGCCAGTGAAAGGGTAGATCAGACTACTGAGGAATAGGATTTAGCTAAACATAGTATAGGTACTCAGGTTTCCTCAAGAAACTAACGTTGTAGCTTAGCTGCAACTATATATATGGTTGGGCATATATATATATATTAGTGCAGAAAAGGGTAGAGTAAACTAAATTAAAGCTCACCCGAGTTTCAGCAATGTATCTGAGCAGTTTGCAGCCTGTAGAGGCGGCTGCTGGGTGGTGCTATTATTGGTGATGGACTGATCAGATGTCTGACCCTCTTCTAGGATCATGCGATCCATGTCACCAACATTCCGCCCGTTTTGTCTGTCATTTGCAACCTGTGTTTTGTGACAACAATAATCTCCTTTAGCTGCTAGCTAGGTTGATTACCAGAAGTTACATTAAGTGTACCCCATAAGAGCACAAGTTGGTCTGATTATTGACTCAGTAACCACAAATGTTCCAATTCTCGGTGCGAGCAATTTATTGGTCTTTCTTTTTGATTTGATCTGGTTTACCTTTCTCTAGACCTTTATTGATTACGGTTACAAGCTAAGTAGGTATATTTACTCAGTCACACCATAGTGGTTTTGAGTTTTCCTTGTCATAAAAAAAAAAAAAAAAAAAAGAAGCACAAATTGTTAGAGAGAAGAGATTACTTGTTGTTTCAACCGATTATTTTCTTCCATGAGCTCAGCACCCTGCAAAGACAAACCAGGAACAGTTAGATCAGAAATAGAAGATGATTAATTAAGCCCTAACTTGGCACTATGTATTGATTTTACTGTGCAGACTATATGTACCTTGTATTGAAGGGTAGCAATCTCATTCCTCAACTGATCATCCTGGAACCAAAAAATTGAAGAATTACTAAATTCAAAATCAAAAGGGATTGAGGGAAAGCAAAGATAGAGATGAGATGATGATGATTCAAGGTACCTTGGTCTCAGACACTCGGTTTAATCCAACTTCAAGCTTTTGCTCCAGTTCTTCTAGTTCCTCTAAGCTTAATCCTTCAAGGTCTTCACCACTGATCTGCCTGTTTTATGCAGCTTTTTATTAGTACATTACCATTTCTACCTACTTGCTTGGATACTGTAAAAGTTTTTTTACCAAAAAAAAAATCAGTAAAAGAAAAAAAAGATGAAATTTTCCACTTGTTACCTAAGCTCACGAGTTTTGTCAGAAATCTCCTTGTTTAATCTCACTTGAAGGCTATTCTCTTGCTAAAAGAGAGAATAATTTTAGGTTAAGTTAACAGACACTTGATGGTAATAAGCTAAGTAATCTCATATTCTCATACATGGAATTGGATACACATCTATCAAAAATTATTCTATATATCAAGCTTTCACATTCATGCTCAATTTATTGTAAATTTGTATTTTTAATTTCACCGAAATTTATGTGTATATATAAATTCAAGAAGCAATATCCATTATATATCTCACATAGAGTATAAGTAAATTTATATTATCTCAAGAAAGAATGATCAATATATATATATATATATATATATATATATATATATATATATATATATATATATATATATATATATATATATATATATATATATATATATATANTATATATATATATATATATATATATATATAAAAGTTTGTAATATTTATGAAAATGACCCCGCTCATTTTTTACTTGATTTCTCATCCGTCAGATCTTGCAGATCAATGGTTTGGATTTATCCTCACGTTCTCATTTGGGGCATAGTTCTCATATGATTAGGATTCTCTCTCTATATATATATATTCAAAAGAAAGATCAAGATATTTATCTTTCTAAAATTACCAGCATGAGTCATGAAAATTTGTATTTTTTTATTATTTTAAATACCAATGTATATGTGTAAATATATATATATATATATATATATATATATATATATATATATATATAGATTCAAAAGGTGAAATTTAACATATGTCTTGCACAGAGTATAAGTAAAATTTTGTCCCACGTGAAGAAAGAAAGGTCAAGATTATATTTAATTTTCTAAAAGTATTAGAAATATCATAGAGTATTAGAAATGTCTAGCATAGAGTATAAGTAAAATCATGTCTTACATGCATGAAGAAAGAAATATCAAGATATATGTTTGCTTTCAAAAAAAAAAAATCAAGATATATATTTTTTCAAAAGTATTAACATAAGTCATGAACGGTTACAATTTTTTTTTTTATTTTTTTTTTACCCAAGTTGATATGTATATATAGATTCAAGAAGTGATATATTCATCATATGCCTCACATAGACTATAAGTAATCTGCTTTACCACAAGTAATGAACTGTTACAAATTTTTCTTTATATTTTTTTACCCATGTTGAAATGTTTAGTATATATAGATCCAAGTAGTGATACTCACCATATGTCTCATATAAAGTAAAATAAAAAATAAAAAATAAAAAAAATCTCATCATAGGAATAAAGAAAGATCAAGATATATATCTTTCCAAAACTACGCATGGGTTATGAACGGTTGTATAGTAAATTTTTATTTTATTTTTTTTAAATACAAGTTGATATGTATATATAGATTCAAAAAGTGATATCATCTTATATCTCTCATAGAGTATAAGTAAAATTATGTCTCATAACATGAAGAAAGATCAAGATATATCTTTTCAAAAGTATTAGAAGAGTCATGAACGATTGTAAATTTGTATTATTATTTATTTTTATCCAAGTTGATATGTATATATATAGATTCAAAAAAAAAAAAGAAGTGATATCATCATACGTCTCACATAGAGTATAAGTAATATTACTTCTCATTACATGAAGAAAGAAAGATCAAGATGCAATATGCTACTTTCTTTCTTCTTCTTCTTCTTTTTTTTTTTTCCTTTTTTTTTTTTCTTTTTTGAACAAGCAATATGTTTCTTTTTAAAAGTATTGGTATGAGTTATGAACGGTTGCAAATTTTTGTTTTTATTTTTACCCAAGTTGATATGTATATATAGATTCAAGAAGTGATATTCATTCGTTATATGCCTCACATAGAGTATAAGTAACTTTATGTCTCAATATTAAATGAAGAAAGGAAGATCAAGATATATCTTTTTGAAAGTATTAGCATGAATCATAAATAGTTGTAATTTTTTAATTTTTTTTAATCCAAATTGATGTGCATATATAGATTCAAGAAGTGATATTCATCATATGCCTCCCAATGAGTATTAGGGTGTGTTTGGTTGGGGGGTTTAGACATAAGGTATGGGTATCAAAGTGATTGTTAGTGTTTGGTTGATAGGTTTTGTGAATGCTACTATGGGTTTGGAATACCCCATTAATGGCAAAACCCATACCCTTATTAAATAAGGGTTTCATCTCCCTTCATCATTTCTTCCCAAACTATTAATAATCATTCTCATTCCACCCAATTACCAAACATGCTAAATACTTTAACCAAAACCCATTACCCTTACCAAGTATTTGATACCCATTCCGATTCTGATTCCCATGTGCGAACCAAACGCACCCTTAGTAAAATTATGTCCCATCACATGATGAGTAATGAATGGTTTTTTTTTTTTTTTTTTTTACCCAAAATTTTGTGTGTGATATTATATATATATATATATATATATATATAAAGTGATATTCATCAATATCACATGTCTCACGTATAGAGTATAGGTAGATCAAATTGTCTTACATGAAGAAAGAAAGATCAAGATATATATCATTGCAAAATTCCTTGCATGAGTGATGATCATATATATTAATTGTAATGTTTTAAAGATTTTGTGTGTGTGTATACAAATTAAATTTAAGAAGTGGTACTCATCATATGTCTCAAATAAAATACAAGTATGTATATTATTAAAAGTTACTACAAATTACAATTTACAAAGATGTTTGCTTTATTATATTTTAATACATTTTCATCATATAAGCTTAATCTTGTCCTAATTATTTGTTAATGGATTAGCTAATACTGTTATGATGATCATATATTACTGCAAATGGCACACAGTAGATGATACCTGCAGAAATTCAAGAGGTGGATACTTCTTGATGTTACTTAAATGAGATAAATCACATGAAAAAAGAAAAATCAAGATATATATCTTTTCAAATAAATTACATGTATCACTTATGAAAGGTTATTGTAAATATATATATATATATATATATATATATATATATATATATATATATATGTGTGTGTGTGTGTGTGTGTGTACATAAATTTAAGAAGTAATATTCATCATATGTCTCACATAGAGTATACGTAAAATACATAGAGTATACGTAAAATTATGTCTCATGTGAAGAAAGAAAGATTAAGATATATATCTTTTCAATATTATCCGCACAAGTCATGCATGATTCATGAACAGTTACAACGTGTTAGATATATATTTATGGAACTACCCCGTCGCATGAGTCATGCACGGTGCGGTTGTAAATTTTTATTCTTATTTTAATCCAAGTTGATGTGTGTATATATATAGTTTCAAGAAGTAATATTTATCATATACCTCACATAGAGTATAAGTAATAACATGAAGCAAGCTATATGAAAGATCAAAATGTATATATATCTTTTCAAAACTATCAACATGAGTCATGAACAATTATATATTTTTCATTTTATTTTTTACCCAAGTTGATGTAGGCGAAATTCATCATGTCTCTCACATATATAGTATATGTAAATTTATGTCTCACATAAAGCAAGAAAGATGACAGCAATCTTTCCAAAAGTACCGACATGAGTCATGATCATATCAGTTGCATTTTATTTTTTTTACAATGTGAGTATGTATATAGAAATTCAAGAAGTGATATTCATCCTAGGTATCAAATAGAGTACAAGTAAAGTATGTATTATTAGATGAGATGTCGGTATAAATTACAAAGATGTTTGCTTTAATTTATTATATTCTAATACATTTTCATCATAAAACCTTAATCTTGTGCTAATTAATCATTAATGAATTAACTAATACTGTCATGATGATCATATATTAATGCAAATGGTACACAGTATGTAAATGATACCTGCAGAAATTGAAGAGGGCGTGGGTAATTGTGGATGTTACTTGAATGAGATACATATTTTTGAAGGATATGCTTCATTCTGCACACATATACCAATAGACTCCTTTCATAAAGTCATAATTTCACTATCAATTTATACCAATCCGTTAAACATCAAAGAACCATAACCTTATAATTTCACAATAAAATTTATTCGCACAGACTGATTAAAGATATTCCAAACATATAATTTCATTATCAGTTTATAAGCACGGGCCCATTAAAGATTATCCATATAGACAACAACAACAACATACCTCTTCAAAAAAAAAAAAAAACAACAACAACATACATGCATTATTATATTCAATTCAGATTGAAAGCAACTATCTAGGTTTGGAGTTAACATCAAATTAAGTATTGCCCAGAAACTGCATCTTATGAACTGTAAATTAATTAAACTAAACCAAAACATAAATTAAAGGGAGATTGTGGGTGGAATCATAAACATAAACATAGTCTAGATCGAGAAGTAGCTGGATATATAATGAACCTTCTTGTCTATCCATCAAATTAAAAAAAGGTGAGATAATAGATGACTGATATGACAAGGAGGTAACTAGGTATAGTACTATGAAATCTGGGCCATTGATTTTCTCGAGTTTATGCAGAATCTGAATCTAGTAGTGCAATTAAGTCTGCAGTGGAGGCCGGATGCATATGAGTGACCAGAATAACAGGTAGTTGGGAAAACTAATTTATTAAGAAGAAAGTTGGAATCAAACATAAATTGGTAACTGGGTAGGAGCATTAGATCTGATGAGAAAACCCTAAGAAGGAAACACAAACACCAACCAAATATGTTGTCATCACGATGTCTCATGTGTACCGGAAGATGATAGGTGTTGGACAGAACTGGGTGAAATAAAGTGATTGGAGTAGTGATTTGTTCTGTTCAACACTACCTATCATCTTTCAGTACATATGAGACATACACAATGATATACAACTTAGCTTGTCAGTGTATACGACACAAAATTAAAATAAAGTGTGGGAATCTAATTTCCGGCGAAACAGCTAGCGCCGGAAAATAAACGGGGGAGAGTGAAGTGAGCATATATATATATATATATACCTGGAACTAGCGAAATCGAAAAGCTTGCCGGTGCCGGAGAAGACGATGAGGGCGACTTCGGCGTCGCAAAGGACGGCAAGCTCTTCAGCTTTCTTGAAAAGCCCTTTTCTCCTCTTAGAGAATGTTACCTGCCTGGCTGCAATGTTGTCGATCTTCTTTATCTTTATCTTCCTCCGAGTCATGAGTGTTACTCAATCCACAAACCAAAATTAAACCAATTTCCTCTTCAGTTTTTACAACGTTAGCTTGATTTCCTCAAACTGCAAATTAGCGTGGAGAGCGAGAGAGATACAGACAAACAGCACATAAAAACACGCGAACAAAATCTTTTCCCAGAAAGAAAACGAAGAAACAGTTGAATTAATAAACTATTGTTTTTAGCTAAATATCGCAGACAAAAATGCAGTGGCTTGGAGAAACCCTATGATGGAAAATTCTCAGTTTAGATAGATCTGGCGAAAACCCCCAGAAAAAATTGTGTTGTGGTCAATAATCAGGAATATAATGAACATGATAACGACCTCCAGTTTTCTTGTTCTTGGATTGGCGGGTATGGGGTTTTTGGGAGTGAGGAATTGAAGGCGATGATTCTCTGCAAAAAAAAAATAAAAATTCCTTCTTTTGGAACTTGCTGCTGCTTCTCTCTCTCTCTAAAAGTAGAATAATAGGGATTGAGAGGGACAGAGACAGTGGAAAGAACACTAATTTCCCAGAAATGTGGTTCAGTAAAGGGAAAGTCTTACTATTTATAACCAAGGAAAAAAAAAAAAAAGAAGAAGGGAGAAAATGTTCCAATATTCCATGTTTGGAACACGCTAGGCCAAGAAAATGTTTTTTATTTTTTTGTTTTTATATTTATAACCAAGGAAAAAAAAAAAAAGAAAGAGAGAAAATGGTCCAATATTCCATGTTTGGAACACGCTAGGCCAAGAAAATGTTTTTTTATTTTTAATTTTTTTTTCTTCCTTGGTTGCTTTAACTATCGTTTGCCACCGCCATTAAAAAAAAAAAAAAAATCAACCGCCATGCAAGAAAGAGCCTCTATGCTATACAATTAAACATATTCTAAAAGGCTCTTGTATATATAGTGGTACAAACCCACTTCTCAAACCAATGTGGGACAAGTGTTTTTACAAAGTCTTTGCATCTTCGTTTCTAACACAAATGGGTCTATTTTAAAAATCAATTTCTCATTTACCCATTATCCATTTTGAGCGTATAATATATCAAATTTTTCTTTGTCTTACAAAGAACCCTAATCCACTTTGACCAAATTCAAATTGAAAGTGAACCCCACATATATTTGTACCACAAAATAGCCACTTTTTATGCCATTTTATATTACAAATTTTAGCATTTGCTTGCCTTTCGAATTGTGTAGGAATGCAATTGTAATTCCCTCTAACCAAATCTCCTGTTAACGTTTTAATTTGATTGTAGGGTTGATGCATGTGGAAATATTTTCTATTTGCATTTGTCAAGGAGTTGTCGGAGACCTCCTTTATTATAGACATTTTCACATCCCTTTTTATAACCAAAAAAAAAAAAATTAAATGGGAATTATCACTCTTCTCTGTGCATATGAAAATTTCTTTTTTTTTTTTACATCGGGCTTGTTTAGCAATCAGCGGTTAACAAATAACGGATTTACTCAGCGGATTGTATCTGCGATTTGTAAAAAGATGTTTGATAAAATTAACTGTTTAGATTAGGGGTTAACATGTAAAATGACCAAAAGGATATACATATATAATAATAATAATTAATAAATAAATAAATATAATAATGATAAGAAAAAAAAAACAAAACAAAAAGATGTGGGATCATTTCTGATCCCACATTGGAAGTTAAAAAAAGAAAAACAAAACAAAACAAAACAAAAAGGGTATTGAGCTCCCTTCATGCCCCTTTAGTTTCTCCTTTTGCCCATCCCACATCAGATGAGCAAGAGAATAGAAAACCGAGCTACAGACTTTAATTTTGAATAACATAATTAATTTTTTTAATATATAAAATGGAAGGTATTTTGATGAAGGATGTAACGCGAACCCCAAACGTTGCTATTTGTAATTGTTCTGAACCGTTATTTTATCAAATATAAATTTTGATGTTTTATTAACACAGTGCTCATTTATTTCCCAATCACTAATATATATAAATATATAAAAGTGAAAAAAATATATATATACTATATATAAAAACAATATCCTCCTCCCAAGTTTTCCCGCCCAAAAGTAGGGTATTTTAGTAATATGGTAAATGATAAAATAATATTAATTATAGATTAGTTATCACTCAATTAAGGGAGGGATTAGACGGTTTACGATTTTAATTTGAAAGCAAAGGTCCCTTATTAGAATATATAGGGGTTGATCACTTAGATTTTGCAATCCGATTCAATCTGTGTGAGCATTCTCCGTGGCTTTTTTTTCCTCTAAAAATGGCTTGCGCAGATGTTGAGTTTAGGTGTTTCGTCGGTGGCTTGGCCTGGGCCACCACCGAACGAACCCTTGATGAGACTTTCGGTCAGCATGGCGAGATTCTCGAATCGAAGGTCTGTTGATGCCAGAGCAGTGATCGGATCCGATCCGACTTGATCTCTCTGTTACTAATATCCTCTGTTACTTGATCTACTGTTCTCTCTGTTACTTTTATGTTACTGTTATTCCTAATCGTGAAATGGTACGTTCCGTCTTCCTCTTTCGTTAAGAGTTGAAGATTGATCCAGTTTTGTTTCATCCCCTTTTATTAGAATCTATATGTGCATGTGTTAATTCGGTTGTTTTGATTCTGATTTCGGATGATTGGAAGCAGATCTGATCTGTTGTTGCCTCTTTTGTTTGTTTAGATTATCAATGATCGTGAGACTGGTAGATCCAGGGGATTTGGCTTTGTCACCTTCAAGTACGAACATTCCATGAGGGACGCCATCGAGGCTATGAATGGCCAGAGCCTAGACGGTCGTAACATTACCATTAATGAAGCACAGTCTCGCGGAAGCGGAGGCGGAGGCGGATATTTCCGTGGTGGTCGCTGTGAGGGCGGAGGCGGAGGCGGATACGGTCGACGGGAAGGTGGTTATGGTGGAGGTTACGGTGGTGGCCGTGCCCGTGGATATGGTTGTGGCGACCGTAGCTATGGTGGCGGTGACCGTGGATATGGCGGCAACGACCGCGATTATGGTGGTGGTTATTCGAGGGGTGGTGGTGCTTCCGATGGAAGCTGGAGGAATTAAGTTGATCTTCGATTAGGCGACCATCAGTCCATCATATTAGTGGTGGTGTAGGTCTAAATTTTATAGATAGTTCATGTTTTTTATCTTCATATTTTTAGAATTATAATATATATATATATAGATTGAAAATTAAATCAAGAATTTACGAATGTAGTTCCGGTTTAGTCAATTTATAAATTTTCTACACGGTAATACTTAATTAATATTAGGTAATAACATAGCAATTAAGCACCTGCTATATAATAGATAATACTGAATTAATTAGTAGTTGATCGACAATAGTCTCGAACACGTAAAACATTTGTCTACTTGCACAACATGGGAATATCTATTTTTCATATTGTTCTTATTAACTACCCTTCATACATATTAATTATAATAGCAGTATTCAAAAAAATATATTAATTATAATAGCTAAGAGTATAGTATGGAGGTTACCGTGTTCTTATTAATATCTATTCTTTTATTTGCTTACAGAATAATTTGTATTAAATTAGTTTGTTAATTAAATCGTTACAAGTATAACCATATTACTATCTCTTATACATGGTGATACCTAATAATTATTTTGTAATACCATATGTAAGATTACCCTACATAATTGTACATGGTAATATTTATATATACACGAATATCAACATGCTTAAAATCATCTATTAGTAAACAATTAAATCAAGAATAAGAGATATTATTGGAATTGAAATAGCTAGCTAGCAATTCTCTACTTGCAATAATTATAATATCTACTAATTATATTTGGTAAGAACATACTATGGAATTTACTGCAAATTAATTATAATTGGTAAAAAAATGTTAATACACGCAACTTTAAAATAGCTATGGGAATATAATAGCTATGGAATTGAAATAGCTACCTAGCAGTACTCTACATATGGAGGTTACCATTCATACGTATTAATTATATAATTGGTAAGTATTATCAAATTCATTAAAAGTTTTCTACGTGCAATAATTATAATATATATTAATTACATTTGGTAAANAAATTAATTATAATTGGTAAAAAATGTTAATACAAACAACTTTGATATAGCTATGGGAATATAATATCTATGGAATTGAAATAGCTACCTAGCAGTACTCTACATATGGAGGTTACCAATTTAAGGATGATTCCACGAAGATTGTCTTCACACACANAAATTAATTATAATTGGTAAAAAATGTTAATACAAACAACTTTGATATAGCTATGGGAATATAATATCTATGGAATTGAAATAGCTACCTAGCAGTACTCTACATATGGAGGTTACCAATTTAAGGATGATTCCACGAAGATTGTCTTCACACACACACACAGAAAAAGATTACATTCATAAAGTCATCACATATTAGTAGAAAATTAAATCAAGAATATGAGATATTATTGAAATTGAAAATTAAATCAAGGATATGAGATATTAATGAAAATGAAATAGCTACCCAGGAGTAGTATACGTGTTTGCAGTACTTTACGTATTAATTATAATATTTTACTCTATATTCTATTCAATTAATCAATATCAATACTATATATAAAAATAAAATCCTCTTATTTCATTTTTCTTTCTAAATTTTTGTAGTCAATTAATTAAATATTTTATTGGTCAAATAATTAATAACGCTTATTTGGTAAGAAAATGTAAAATGGAGATTAACTAATATCTATTAATTGGTAATATTGTTTCTATATTCGCGTAATAATACTATTAATAAAACTAAAATATCCCCTCCAACTTTTCCGCACAAACTAATATTATTAATTAATTGGTAAAAAATTAATAAAAATTAATTGGTAACGAAATTTTATTTCCTTAATTTTGAGAATAATTAAACCGTTATAATTGTGAGAATAATAAAAACAAATTTTGCGTAATTTTATAAGAAAAAGAATTAATTATTATTTACACCAATAATAATAATAATTCGAATACTTATCTATACTTCTATATCTATACTGCTATTAATAAAAATAAAATAATCCTTTGTGAAATTCCCGTCCAAACAAGAGTGAAGATAAAATGGAAAAGAAATTTGATTTTACTAATTGAGTGAAAATATAAAAAGCTTATAATGGAAAATGAAACGGAAATTACGCAAATTGGAAAAGGAAAAATATATTATAATTGACTGAAAATTATTTAAAAACTTAAAAAAACTAATTACAAAGTCGATGGATATAATATGACAAAATTAAAAGAATAAGACTAAATGTGACAATGCCACAATAGTCGATGACTAAAAGTGAAAGTTGTTCAAAGTCATGGATGTAATATGACAAAATTAAAAGAATAGAACTAAATGTGGCAATGTCACAATAGTCAAGGATTAAAAGTGGAATTTGCTCATAATAATTATTATGGTAATTAAGTTAAACATTGATTGTTGAATTTATTTTTATAATAATTATAATTATATTATTTCTCATTTTCCCCACATTTATTTTAGTAATAATATAATTTCATAAGTCATATTACTTATCAATCTTTTTAAGATAATTGTAGACAAACAAGTCATATATTATTCAATTAATTGAGTAATACTTTTGCACTAATCTTATAATCAAATAAATGTACACGTTCAATATTATAATTTTTTATAATTTTCTTTATTTTTATTATCTAAATATATAATAAAAATTTATCCGTGCATCACATGAGTAATTGGACAATTATTTGCTTTAATTCAAACAAGGAAAACATCAGAAAACATAATCAATCCAACCAATTTCATCAATTGCGCTATATAATATTCGATGTTATAATTTATATATAATTGTATATCGATCCAAATATTCTTAAAATATTATAACAAATCTATTCCGTGCAACTCACGAGCAAAAATACTAGTGTATATAAAAGCAAAAAGCTGCGCCCTACATCTGCTTTGGTGTGTGCACAACATGAATTCTCTTTTCTTTTTTTTTCTTTTTTTTTGAAGGAACATGAATTCTCTTTTACTTTATCTATTTATTTATTTTTATAAAATGTCAACTTGCTATATATCGAGCGAACAATGGCTTTGCAGCAAGTTTCTTCACCGAAGAGAAAATCCCTAGATTGGAGATGCCCTAACACACTTAGGAGTTATAGGGGATTTGGTTGGGACGAGGGAATTAGGGGGGAAAGAATTGTAATTCGGTGAAATTGTAATTCAATGAATAAAGTAGGAATTGAAATTACCGGTATGCAGGAATAATAGTGCAAGGAATTGAAAGGTAAGAAACAACAGAATGACTAAAATGCCCTTATGTTATAGTAGTAGTAATAATAATAGTAGTAATACTAATAATAATAATAATAATAATAATTCTTTCAAAAAATTTTATAGAAAAAAAGGTATGAGAGGAGGGACAAAATTGTCTTTACACCAACAAAATTGTTCCTCCTCTCTATTGAACCCCATGAATTGCAATTCCTCATGTGGAGGGAATTGTAATTCCACTCAACCCAACAATGTAATTCGACAATTCATTGAATTGTAATTCCTTTATACCCATATTCATCCCAACCAAACACTCCATAAATGGTTGCATGACCTTTTTTTTTTTTTTTTTTTTTTTGAATACAACTGACTACTACATGCCATTTGAGCACAAGGTGCTTGGCGGTTGCATGACTCTTTAATTATTCATTAATTCTAACTTTCAATACATAATATTTTCAATTGTCCAATCAATCAAACAGCACACTCATAACACTTATCAACACAGCATACTAAGTGCATCTCTAATGGGAAGAGAAATAAAAGAGATTATGAGGAGAAAGGGAAGATTATAGGTTNTTTTTTTTTTTTTTTTTTTTTGAATACTACTAACTCTATTATAATGCAGTATCTGTTCATAACTACTTTCTCAACCTATTGAAGCACAAGAGTCAGTATTGCCCTCACTGAGGCTCGAACCCACCACCTCCCGTATAAAGGGAAGATTATAGGTTGGAGGGAAGAAAATGACGTATTTGTTCCGGACTATCTCCTGAACAACATTAAATGTTGAAAGTGTGAACAACATTCAATGATGTTCACACTCTATCTTTATTATTATTTTAAAAAAGGGATAACATCAATCTAAAAAAAAAAAAATTTAAAAAAAGGATCAGAAAATGATTGGAGAGAAAATATGATGAAAAATTATAGATAATGTGGAGGAGATGAGCGGCCACAAAATAGGAGATATAAAGGGGATTGGACAGGGGTTGGTGATGCCCTAAAAGCAAGATTATTGGTTAGGTTTCATAATTACATTTTTGATAATTTTTTGGAGCCAAGTGAAAAAAAAATAAAATAAAATGACTATCAAATGGCAACCATCAATGCGGCAGCGGGCTTGTGAAATGCACACACGATTAGATACCTTTCGGTACATCATACCTAAAATCAATTAGCAGAAAAACTCATTCACATCACTAAAACAAATCCATGAAAAACTTAACAAAAACCCCTCAACGAGAATCACTAAGTACACTCTTTACCCCTATCAGCTGAAATATACTACCAAATTGTATTATATTACACCAAAAACGCACAAACTATTACATTTACGCAAATCATGAACTGTTTATTGCTAGCTTGTCAAACACTGCTCGACGCATATATACCTGCAGTGGTCGGTCCACGCAACACCAAAAAGTGTGCAGATAGAGCAACTAAAATTATTTGCCTAACATAACATAAATGCAGATCAGATTATATCAGAGCTAGGTTCATACTTACAGCACCACTACCAGACAACCTCATACATATACACTCCAGCTTCCTGGGCATGCATTATCATTATTTCTGATGATGGTCATATTCAGCTAGTGTTAGGGTAGCCTGATCAAATATGCAAAAGTATGTATATTAATTAATTATTAATTTCCAATGGGCCATAACATATTACGGATTTATTATCAACTATCTCAATAGCTATAGCACAAATACTTGCAAGAAAGAGAAATCAAGACATATCTTTTTAAAATTATCAACATGAGTAGTCATGATGGTTGAAAATGTTTTGTTACCACTACGCCAAAAATTATAGCTAGCAATAAAAACACAACTTTATTTCCTTATGCCTGATCAAGCGCTTACCACTACGCCAAAAGTTATAGCTAGCAATAACGAATGCGTAACTCTATTTCCTTATATCCCATCCATTTTTAAGAGTCAAGGTGTTGGACTTGACCCTTTACCGGCCTCCACCAAACAATCCCTGTAGCCACATGGTGCTGGATGGCCTTGGCTCTTACTGGCCTCCGCCCAAGATGCTTTATCGGTTGATGAAATTAAAGGCAGTAGTTAAGTGAAGTTGCAAACTATAATAGAAGTTTCATATGATTGACATGCCTGGAAGGATGCATATATAAGTTCTAGCCATGTCAGGATATATCACTACAAGAAAATAACCATAAACAAGACTCAAAAGACAGACAACATTATCCTCAAACTAACGTTATAGCTGCAACTATGGTGAGCATATATATATATATTAGTGCAGAAAAGGGTAGAGTAAACTAATAAATTAAAGCTCACCCGAGTTTCAGCAATAATGTATCTGAGCAGTCTGCAGCCTGTAGAGGTGGCTGGGTGGTGCTATTATTGGTGATGGACTGATCAGATGTCTGACCCTCTTCTAGGATCATTCGATCCATGTCACCAACAATCCGCCCGTTTCTGTCATTGTTCATCTCTGCAACCTGTGTTTTATGACAACAATAATAATCTCCTTAAGCTCCTAGCTAGGTTGATTAGTAAAAAGTTAACTGTACTCAAGAAGAGCACAAGTTCGTCCTGCTGTCTATGGTAATTATAAAGTTCCAAGTTCGACTCGATCTCTGTAAATGCAGCTAATTGGGTGGCCTTCTATGTACAACCCAAGTTGTCTTTTGCTGATTAGGATTACATACAAGACAGGCCGGGGTTTACCCTTTATTCAGTGCACACTTTTAGGTAATGAGTGTAGGTTTTTTTCGTCAATCGAAAAACAAATTGTTAGAGAGAAGAGATTACTCGTTGTTTCAACCGATCATTTTCTTCCATGAGCTCAGCACCCTGCAAAAACATGACAGGAACAGCAGATCAGAAAGAGAAGATGATTAAACCCTAACTCGGCACTATGTATTGATTATACATACTGTGCAGACTATATATATATACCTTGTATTGAAGGGTGGCAATCTCATTCCTGATCTGTTCATCCTGGAACCAAAAAATTCAAGAATTGCAGAATTACTAACTTCAAAATCAAAAGGGATTGAGGGAATTGAAAGCAAAGATAGAGATCAGATGATGATGATTCAAGGTACCTTGGTTTCAGACACACGGTTTAATCCAACTTCAAGCTTTTGTTCCAGTTCTTCAAGTTCCTCTAAGCTTAATCCTTCAAGGTCGTCACCTCTGATCCGCCTGTTTTATGCAGCTTTAATTTTTATTAGTACATAACCATTTCTACCTACTTGCTTGATACTGTAAAAGTTTATTCACCAAAAAAAAATGACATTTTCCACTTGCTACCTTAGCTCACGAGTCTTGTCAGAAATCTCCTTGCTTAATCTCACTTGAAGGCTATTCTCTTGCTAAAACAAGAAAATGATTTTAGGTTAAGTTAACAGACATGCAGTGTGCTTCATCCCATACATGGAATTGGATACATATCTATAACAAATTATTCTACCAAGCTTTCATGCTCTGGAAACAAGAAGCTAGAATAGAATCTAATTGAACATGAAGAAAGTACGGCATGAGTCACGAGCGTGTTTTATTTTTATTTTTTTATTATTTTTTTTTAACCCTAGTTAATAGTATAGCATATAGATTCAAGAAGTGATTTTTATCCGGTCTCACATAGAGTATAAGTAAAATTGTATTTCACTATTAAAAAAAAGATATATATCCTTCCAAACCAAAAGTACCAACATGAATCATGAACAATTGTAAATTTTATTTTTATTTTTATTTTTATTATATATATATATATACATATAAAAGTGATATTCATAATATGATTCATATAGAGTTTGAGTGAAGTTATGTTATGGCTCACATGAAGAAAGAAAGATTAAGATGCATATATCTTTGCAAGCGTATAAATAAAATTATGTTTCACATGAAAAAAGAAGCTAATTAAAGATATATATTGTAACAGATACTACATTATAACATAGTCTTTGTGCTTCATATGGATGGGAGTGGGTTTGAGCCTCAGTGGAGGCAACCGTTTTTTTGTGCTTCATTAGGTTGAGAAAGTAGTTATGAACAGATACTACATTGTAACAACGTCAGTAGTATTCAAAAAAAGGTCGAGCGTTTCACAAGTACCGACATTAATCATGAACTTATAAATTTTTATTTTTCACCCAAATTTATGTGTACACATAGATTCAAGAAGCAATATCTATTATATTTCTCACATAGACTATAAGTAAATTTATATCTCACATGAAGGAAAGAATTGAAAGATCTATATATACATCTTTCCAAAAAGTATCCATACATATGAGACAAATACGGTTGCAAAATTTTATTTTTATTTTTTATTCAAGTCGATATGTATGTATAGATTCAGGAAGATAGTGATATTCATAATATGTCCCACATAGAGTATAAGTAAAATTATATCCCACTAAAGAAAGAAAGATCAAGATATTTATCTTTCTAAAATTACCATCATGAGCCATGAAAAGTTATATATATATATATTTTTAATTTTTTTAAAAATACCAATGTGTGTATGTGTGTGTGTGTGTATACACACACACAAGGTGAAATTCATCATATGTCTTGTATAGAGTATAAATGTTAAGAATAAGTGTTAATAGATTTTGATAGATGTAAAGATAGTATATAGGCTAGATGTAAAGATAGTATATAGGCATAATGTACCCCTCATTTCTTATTGTAAGTTGAATTCTCTTTTTAAAAGAATAATATGCTTCAAATATGCTAAGCACTTAGATGGCTTGTAGTGGCTCTCCTATATGGAAGGTTATGAGATCAAGCTTCAGTGGAGATGGTATTGACTCAACCAAGGGAGAATCTTTTGAACTAAAGTGTGCTTATACACGACTAGGAAAACCGTCATTACCACGCTTCTCAAGCTACATATATAAGTTAAAGAGACTTTTGAATTAAAGTGTGCTTATATACACTCATGAACATTTGCAAACTTTTGTTTTTTTTATTACCCAAAGTTGATATGTATATATAGATTCAAGAAGTGATATCCATCATACGCCTCATCACATAGAGTATAAGTAACATTACCTCTCATTACATGAATAAAGAAAGATCAAGATGTATCTTTTCCAAAGTATTAGCATGAGTCATGAATGGTTGTAATATTTTTTAGAAGAAAAAAAATTATCCAAGTTAATGTGTATATATAGATTCAAGAAGTGATATTCATCATATGCCTCACAATGAGTATAAGTAAAATTATGTCTCATTACATGAGTAACAAATGGTTGTAAATTTTTATCGTCTTCCCAAAACTACAGGAATGAGTCATGAACGGTTGTAAATTTTTATTTTCATTTTTTTTATCCAAGTTCATATGTATATATAAATTTAAGAAGTAATGTTCATCATATGTCTCACATAAAGTATACGTAAAATTGTGACTCATATGAAGAAAGAAAGATCAAGATATATATCTTTTCAAAACTACCTACATGAGTCATGAACAATTGTAAATTTTTATTTTTATTTTTTACCTAAGTTCATATGCATATGTAGATTTAAGGAGTAATTCTCATAATATGTCTCACGTATAGTATAAGTAAAAAAAAGAAAAAATTTATGTGAGACCGTCTCACGGGTCTCAATGTGTGAGACAAGACGGATCTTTGATTAATGAGGTCAAAGATCTGACCCATTATTCAAAGCTTTGATCCATTAATTAATGATTCAACCCGTCTCACAGATTGAGACTCATGAGACGGCCTCACACAAGTATTACCCTAAGTAAAATTATGTTTCACATGAAGAAAGAAAGATCAAGACATATATCTTTCCAAAACTACTCGCACGAGTCATGAACGCTTGCAAATTTTAATTTTAATTTTTTACCCAAGTTTAGGAGTATGTATAGATTTAAGAAGTAATATTCATCATATACCTCAAATAGAGTACAAGTAACATGAAGCAAGCTAAGAAAGATCAAGATGTATAACTTTTCAAAACTATCAACATGAATCATGAACAGTTGTACATTTTTATTTTTACTTTTTACCCAAGTTGATGTATATTCAAGAGGCGAATTGAAATTCATTACATATCACACATATATAAAATTTATGTCTCACATAAAGAAAGAAAGATGACGATCATATTTTCAAAGTACCAACATACATGAGTCATGATCATATCAATTGTAAATTTTTTTTACGGTGCTTGTATGTATATACAAATTCAAGAAGTGATATTCATCCTATGTTTCAAATAGAGGGTAAGTAAAGTATGCCTTATTAGAACTTGGTATAAATTACTTGATCAAGATGTTTGCTTTAATTTATTATATTTTAATACATGCATTTTCATCATCATCATATAAGCTTAATATTCTGCTATTTAATTATTAATTGACTAACTAATACTGTTATGATGATCATATATTAATGCAAATGGCACACAGTAAATGATACCTGCAGAAATTGGAGAGGTGGGTACTTCTTGATGTTACTTGAATGAGATACATATTTTTGAAGGATATGTTTCATGCTGCCATAAGAACATAAGATCACACCTTAGTAAAATAATGTGCATTCTGTCCCATAAACATATAATTTCACTTGTTTCACATAGTCCACACGGTGCTATGTGAACCATAACAAAAAGTACATTTTTAATATATATTAAAAGTATATTATTTGTGTAATGAATGTACCTTATACAAAATAATGTACTTTTACGACTCAAATAATGTACTTTTCTTGAATACAATGTACATTTTTAATATACTAAAAGTATATTATTTGTGTATTGAATGTACATTATAATTTGATAGTATGATTTGCACATAGTCCACACAATAATGATTGTTTATACACACCTACATGTTTAAAATGTTCCATAAATGTATAATTTCACTGTCAGTTTATGCGCACGAGCCCGGTAAAGATCATCCATACATGATACACCAACAACATACATACATTATTCAATTCTCAGATTAATTGAAAGCTACTTTCTACGTTTGAAGTTAACATCCATCAAAGTATTGCCTAGAAATTAAACTCCCTCAGATGAACAATAATAAACTGAAACCATCCAAAACATTAAAAAAAAAAAAAAAAAAAAAAAAAAAAAAGGAGATTGTGGGTGGAATCATAAACATATTCTACAGGAAGTAGCTGGATATATTAAGATAATGAACATTCTTGTCTATCTATCAAATTAAAGATGAGATATATAGCTGACTGATATGACAAGTAAGTAACTAGGTATAGTACTATGAAATCTGGGCCATTGGTTTTCTCGAATTTATGCAGAATCTGAATCTAGTAATGCAAGTCTGCAGTGGAGGATGAGTGACCAGAATACCAGATGGTTGGGAAAACTAAAAAATAAAGTTGGAAATCAAACATAAATGGTAACTGGGTCGGAGCAAGAAATCTGAGGAGAAAAACCTAAGAAATTAAAGAAACATATATAGACACCAACCAAACCAAAATAAAATATGTTACCAATCAACACAACATACTATTAATTGTTGTGTATATCTCATATGTACTGAAAGATGATCTTTATTCAATGGAACGGATCAGGTTACCAAAATTTAACTCAATCCTGTTTTATCTATCATCTATCATCATCTTCCAGTACATATGAGATATACAGTACAACGGGGCTTGTGGGTGTACACCACACAAAAATAAAGACTGGGAATCTAATTTCCGGCGAGGTTAAACGGGAGAGTGAAGTAGAGGACATATATACCTAGAGCTAGCGAAATCGAAAAGCTTGCCGGTGGAGGAGAAGACGATGAGGGCGACATCGGCGTCGCAAAGGACGGCAAGCTCTTCAGCTTTCTTGAAAAGCCCTCTTCTCCTCTTAGAGAATGTTACCTGCCTGGCTGCAATGTTGTCGATCTTCTTTATCTTTATCTTCTTCCGAGTCATGATCGAGCGCTTCTCAATCGACAAACCAAAATTAAACCAACTTCCGATTCGGTTCTCACAGCCTTGATTTCCTCAAACGGCTAATTAGCGAGGAGAGCGAGCGAGAGAGAAACAGTACATAAAAACACGCGAACAAAATCTTTTCCCAGCACGAAAACGAAGAAACATACAGTTGTAATAAACTATTGTTTTTAGCTAAATATAGCAGACAAAAATGCAGTGGCTTGGAGAAACCCTATGATGGAAAATTCCCAGTTTAGATCTGGCGGAAACCCCAAGAAAATTTAAAAAATTGTGGCCAATAATCGGGAATGAACGTGATGATGACCTCCAGTTTCTTCTTCTTCTTCTTCTTGGATTGGCGGGTATGGGATTTTTGGGAGTGAGGAAGGTGATGCTTCTCAACCTCCAAAAAAAAAATTCCTTCTTTTGGAACTTGTTGATGCTTCCCTCTCTCTCTCTCTAAAAGTAGAATAATAGGGGGAGAGAGAGGGGGACAGAGAAAGTGGAAAGAACACTAATTTCCCAGAAATGTGGTTCAGTAATAAAGGGAAAGTCTTACTATTTATGACCAACGAAAAAATAAATAGAAAATGTTCCAATATTCCATGTATACATGTTTTCTAAAATTATTTAAGGTAAAGTAAAGTTCAAATGGATTTGCTGATTTCGTTGGTAAAAACAAAAGAAAAAATTATTATTTATTCAAACTATGAAAATTTACTATCATTAGGACAATCGCAATGGGATATTTACACTTCTAACTCAACTTCTTTATTATTAGAGTTTTTTTCCAAAATGGTCCATCGACTATTGCTCATTCTCAATTTTGCATTTCGACTTTCAATTGCACCTAATGTGGTCCCTCGACTTTCAAAAACTCACCCAATTTGGTCCTCCGTTACATATTCCGTCAAATCAGTGTTAAAATGGATGGCATTTTCGTCCATTTACCTATTGTTAGCCTAATAAACATTGAGAAATAGTTGAGGGATCATTTTGAGAATAGTCAAGGGACCATTTTGGGAAAAATTATTTTATTTATTTCATTTTTGTTTATTTTCATTTTTTAGACTCTATAAAATTATAATTTCTATACATTTTTTTTCTTACAAATATAAATAGTTAAAATCGTGCAATCCATCCTAAATTTTTTTAACTTTTTTACAAACTATTGCTATGCAGATTTACAATAAGTTTCGTAAATTTTATAAATACTCATTTTTTAAGCACCGATTAAAATAATTCTTAGTCACATCCGCAGTACTAAATATATTACTTTGGATTTTTTTATAAATAAGATATAATATTATTAAACTCAAATAATTAAAAATAATGTGCCCACAGCACAAAAGATATTATGATTGACTTAAAAATTAACTATAAATTTTATTGTTGAATACAAATTGACAATTATTAAACATTATTTATAATAATTATTGTGTCTCGTGTAATATACTAAAATTATTAGGTAGTATTTTTATAATTAAGGTATAATTTAATTAAATCAAAATTATTAAAAATAATGTGTCCACATTACAAAATAAATTATATTTGCCTTAATAATTAATAAAAAAAAATAAGAAGAGGAAAACATATAAAAGATGTCATACAATATCTTAAATAATGTAAATTAATATAAAATTTAATAATTACTTCGAAATCAAATACATAAAATATTGCAGGAAACATTGACGAGATTTTACTTTTCGGCTCACCTGAGAAGTTTACTAGAAAAATTTACCTTTCGGTCCAATATTTTCCCTACATTTTACACTCTTTGGGTATCTACGCTTGAAAAAAAAATATTATTTTCAATGGTAAAAGTAATATTTAATGTGATACATAGTGATTGATTGTCTATGAACATAAAAAAAAAAAAAAAAAAGTATATGAGTATTTATGAAATTTACGGAACTTATTGTAAAACTTCATAGGAATAGTTTTTATATTTAGAGAGGAAAAGTCTGTAAAGAAAGTTAAAAATTTTGAGGTTGAATTGCGCGATTTTAACTATTTATATTTGTAAGAAAAAATGTATCGAAATTCTAATTTTATAGAGTCTAAACAATGAAAATAAACAAAAATGAAATAAATAAAATAGTTTTTCCCAAAATGGTCCCTTGACTATTCTCAAAATGGTCCCTCAACTATTTCTCAATGTTTATTAGGCCAACAATAGGTAAATGGACGAAAATACCCTCCAATTTAACACTGATTTGACGGAATATGTAATGGAGGACCAAATTGGGTGAGTTTTTGAAAGTCGAGGGACCACATTAGGTGCAATTGAAAGTCGAAATGCAAAATTGAGAATGAGCAATAGTCGAGGGACCATTTTGGGAAAAAACTCTTATTATTATTATTATTTTGAAATATTCATGATTCTTTATAATCACGTGAAAACTAAAAAATATTTAATTATTGATTAAATGTAGATAATAAATCGTATCTGTATTTTGTCCACACTTGCAAAAATTAATAAATTTGAAGGTATGTAAGGAATTTTAGAAAATATAGATAATATAACTAATGAAATTATATTTTTTAAAAAAAATTATAATGATTTTTTTTAATAAAGATATTGTAGACATCGAATTATAACTTAAGAAATGCATATGCATTATTTTTTTGTTGTAACTACTAATTTATTTAATTTAATAAGAGTAATGAAGTGGGGTACTTACCTTTGAATAATATACTCTAACATATTCGTAGTATGTGTTCAACAATTATGTCAACTTTGATTGGGATGCTGTTCAAACGTAAGACCTTTCTTATATAAATTAATGGGTAAGTTAGAAGTTAACGGAATATTAACGGATAAGATAATATTTAACGTAAAATTTAATGGATAATTATATAATTAATGATAAATTAGGAAATCTCATAGAAAAATATAAATATAAACAATCTAAACCATTCATTTGATTTAATAATTTGACCGTCATTTTTTCTACCCATTATATGCCTAACTTTTTTGCCTCTTATTAGTATAGTAGATAGATTATTGATAAATGTAATAATGTTGAGATAAAGAAATTGAAGAAAAACCTTCAAACTTTTTGGGTTGTGGGCTAATCTATGATTTTTATTATTTGGTCAAATAATGTAGCTCAATCCATATTTAAATCGGTTATTAATAAATGTAATAAGAACAAGCCCATTGATAGTTTTTAGGGAGGTTTCTTCAGAACCCCAAAAAAAAAAAGGAAAAAAAAACATTAGGGAGAGATTTTTAACTAATGGGAAGGAGAATTTTTTTTTTTTTTTTTTTGGATTCGAACATGCGACTACTTATTTAGAACTATAATAGAGGTCTTATCACACTATATGGTAGTTGGCATAATTGTAATAAGTCTAAACTAAAAAAATAAAGAAGAAATTAAATATATTTTTAAATCTTTTAAGCTATTGTCCACCTCGACCATACGCCGCTCAGGGAGGGAGGGAAAAAAAAATCTTATCTAGAGTTAAGAGTTGCCTCCAATGAGACTTGAACCCATTCACTATTATCCATGTGAAAGTGTAAACCAAGTACCACTAAACCACAAGATCTTTTTACATTAAAGATGCTCTTAGAAGTCCAATACGAGTCGACAAACTCCCTTGATCCACCTGCATATGACTATATGAGACTCCTAGCTAGAACTGCTGCCAACAAACCCTAGCCCAACTCGTACCACCAAACATCCATCAGATCATTATTCAACTTAAATCTTTTTTAACATTAAGCCACATATTGTGGGTGTCCAAGATGAACTCGTTGATTGAGTTATTTGAGCTATCAAGTATGTCAACCTCTAGGTGAAAATGTTTAATTCCGCCCTTTCCAAACAGGCCATGTCATCTGAACCCACAAGTATTGTATAACAGATAAATCTCAGGGACATTTCACTTTTCGTCCTTAAATTATAGAGTAATTGTAGAATTCATCTCTGAGTGTTGGTCATGCTCACTTTTCATCCCTAAATTATCATTGGATCGGAGTTGCACTTTTCGTCGTTTCGTGCTCACTATTCGTCCCTGATTTATACTCAATTGCAATTTTTGTCCCTAATATTTTATTAATAAAACAACGAAAAATGCAACGTCAATAATAATTTAGGGACAAAAAGTGAGTATGACCAACACTTAGGGACGAATTCTACAATTACCCTATAACTTAGGGACAAAAAGTGCAATTTTTCATAAATCTCAATACCCAAAGGAGGAAAACCTCACACAACTCTGCTCCTCGAGTCCCCCTTGCTCCCAAACTTCATTCATGTGACCAGTTGAGATGTCCATGTGTACAAGGAGCCCCCTCAACTATATTATCCTTGTGTGCTCGAGTTGAGGTAATCTCATATATTATCCAAATTTATACATGATATATATAGTAGGCCATGTAATGTGCGAAGTGTATATAGAACGATATCTTGATATGTGGACGAAGGTTTCGCCGTACGAAAGATGAATACACCATGGATAACATACTATTCAATACGCGTACTGTTTAATTTATTGGCTACCAAACATTATCTGCAAATATAGTCCCCTCATCAGATCATCACTAACCTCGACCGCGACCACTACTGACTACTACGCATTAACGAACATGGAAAACTTGAATCTTGTCGACCTATGAGATCGAAATTATTTGAGTATGAACATCATATCGTGCATGATTTGAAAGCCTAAAATTAAAGACAGGATAATATTAATCATTTATGTATGAATTATGATCATTATGATTTATGGATGATTTGGAAGTGTACAAGACAGGGGAATTGGAGTCATCGCATGCTGTAAACGGATTCATCAAATTATCTTTGGCGCATCTCTTCATGTATATATATATATATATATATATATATATATATATAAATTATAATCCATCCCGTCATGCTTCTTCTATTTCTCGATGAAACGTTTTGCAAATATCAGTCATGAAAATATCAAATTATAGTGAAACGTGTCGGTAAATTAAAGGACCATTATTGCAATTGATGATGTCACCACTCACCACTACTCTATATATATATAATCACCTATGCTTTAGTTAATTTTAATTAATTCTTTGATTCAAATTAATATCAATCTTATATATCTAATTCTTTGTTTATTTAATCACCCTCTTCTTTGACTTGAAAGACCAAAGCCATCATTAATGCAGTTATTCAAGAATGTTGTTTGAAGAGAAATAAAAATATACAATACCAATAATTCATCAAAATATTCAAAGCTTTAAAGATATATGAAAAATGACGAGGTTACTCATTGAAGAAGATAAAATTTGATATTGTGAAAAGCCTAAAAATATGAAACTTAATCTGCAAAATTGATTGGGAGGGACCTAATATTTTGAGAAGAGAGGACACAAAAAATAAATATTATTATACTATTTTTAAAATGGAGGGGGAGGCCCCTACACCATGCAGGTGGCTCCGTCCCTGCATACCGAATATCATTCTAAATAGGTGGTCAAACAATTATATTACTGCATGTTGTCAACCGGTTCAAATGGTAGTTGTTGCAATGGGTGATATCCAATTCAAGAAGGTTCTAATGGTGGAGAAATGACACCAGCTGCGTATGCTAGAAAAGAGCCATCCGTTGCTGGCTACGGAAACAATCTGCTAAGAATTTTTGAAGATATATAATATGTTAATTGTAAGCAGACATATAATTTTTGAATTGAATGTACATAATATGTTAATTGAGAGTCTAAAATTTTTGAATCAAAATTCACAATGCAAAGTGAATCATGATTTATGGTATAACAATTGGGCAAATTATTGTGACGTCGTTTTGATGTTTTTAAAAGAATCCTTGTTCCGCGCATGTGTTAGAATAATGAACATTTTTGGAGTAAGATAATGTATTTTATGAGTTAGAATAATGTATTTTTTGAGTTATAATAATTTATTTTTTGAGTTAGTATAATGTATAATGTATTTTATGTGTTAGAATAATAAAATTTCTGAAGTAAAATAATGCATTTTGTGAGTTAGAGCACGTAGTTTTTTTAAGGATAATTCCAGAGTAATAACTGCCTCTTGAAAATTGAAGATGATGGGAAGCCAAGTTTATTGTGAATTTCTTCTCACAAAAAAAAAAAAAAAAAAAAAAAAAAAAAAAAAAAACCATGCAAGTGCCAAGATTGGGCAACAATTCACGCCCCAGCGGGGCGAGTCAAAGTGGCCACCAAGTGGTGACCACTCTGACATTATATAGATCACACAGTTATATAGATCACGGTTTACGTAATAATGATTGATAACAATTGTGGTGGATCCATTCCCACGTAGATGGGCCTATAACTGATATAGACTTAGGCCCCCAATCCCCACTTGTTGGGCCGTTATATAAGCTGGCCCAAAATTGCTCCTTTAATGTATTCAAATATTCAATTTGTAAAATTGAAGACAGCGTTTCTCTCTCTTCCTCGAAGGCAAATTATGCCGTGAACCATAACAATATAAATTGTCAATAATTTTTTTTTTAGAAATACAGTGTAGGGTGAAACAACCCTAGCTTCTCGTGATCATAAATATTTATTTTTAGTATATTAAATGTTAATTTTAAAATGTGTCTATTGATATTAAAAATATTTTTCTAAATGAACATTCAGTATACTAAAAATAAATATATATGTCAATAGCTCAAGCACCTCACATATAAAAATCAATTAACTTTAAAAAATAAATAATAGGAAGTGAAAAATAAATAATTGTGAACATTTCTCATTGCATATTAACAATGTACTTGCCAACAAGACTTCTAACATAAGGTATATGGATTTTTTTTCAATAACACATACTCATTTGTATGTGATAATATAAAGACAAACGATGTCTTGTGTAGATGTTGATGTGGTCAAAGTGAAATGAACATGCAAAATATTTTATTTGTAAATAAGATTGAGTAAATTGACGCAACTAGACATGTATTTATCCATGATCTACAAGCATATCATCCATGTAAAACAAACTCTTTTCAACAACTCATAATCAGACCATGACTCTTGTTGGACCAAAATTTGGTCCCATCTCACTATGTCAGATGAGAGAATATTAAATTTGGTTCCATGTATTTTTTTTATTTTTGTTTTTATTTATTTTTTTGAGAATATGACATTTCTTCTTCTTCTTTTTTAACTCAACTTTTTCACATTTGTTATACTATATCTTGGACCCCATAAACTCGTCACCAAGGATCATAAAAAGGTAAATCAAACCAATCTAACTTGAAATCTTAATACCAAACTTTACACTTCTGGAGACTAGAAGCATATCCCAATAGGCACATACACTATAATTTTTTTTCTACAATTAGCTTTAAAGTGGCTAATTTTTCCCAACCATAACAAGATTGTTGAAAATCTATGGAGCAATAATATAAAATCTTAAAATTTGAAGGGCTTTTATGTAATTTAAATTTATCAGTTAAAGGGAGAGGACAGGCTATTCAACTTATGGAAGGGTAATTAAGAGAGTGTGTTAACATTATATAAAACCCTTTCAAATTTTAGAATTATGGATTATTTTGTCGATATTTAATAGTTTTTATATGACTTGGGTAAAATTAACCACTTTAAAAATACTTGAGGAAAAGGGAGAAAAAATTTATGTCACTATAATTCAACGATACCATTTATTTTTAAAATTTTTTATCGAATATTTAATGTATTACAACTAAATGACTAATGAGCATAGTAATTCACTTCAAATGATAATTAATGAAATCATATTACATGATAACCTAATTAAATAAATAAGAACAAATATTTTCTACAAGCTAAGTAATATACTGCACCTCAAATTATTTTCAGTTAAAATTAGCCTCCAACCTCACTAAAGAACTTTTATGACTCATTTCGGCTGGGTCGGTTAAGCACAATTTTTAAAATCAATACCGTAATTTTTTCTAAGAAAAAGAGATGTGTGCGCAAAGGAGAGGATTTGAGCCCTTCATCTCTAATATGAAATATTATATTATAAACACACATTTTTACCATTTCTCCATTAGAGTCTTTCAAAATTAATTGCAAACTTTTTGTTTTTTAATTCTTAACTAGCAAGGTAAAAAATTAAATATTAGGCCCTGTGCTGTTGGGTAGCTTGTACAGCCCAAAATCCGGCCCTTCATTTCGAAGTTGTCTATTTGCCTTATTGGTTTGAGCCAGTAAACTATAGTCAATTTATACTAAACTTATGGTCTTATGGTCACAAAAGGAGATTCACATAGGTGGATCAAAAGGAACGTCACACAAAATGCAGATTATGTTAATAACTTATAACTGGTATGAAAGATTGCAGTATTTATTAGCTAGGTTGGAATATTGGAGTTCAAACTCATCCAAAAGGAAGAAGGTGAAAAAGGGAATGAAAATGTGGAATAGTTCGTATTGTTGGCAGAGAAGATAGCACACATTGTAACACTATGCACATGGCTTGGTAACAGAGGTGGTTTAGTCTTTTATGGTTTGTACTACTCACTATAACTCTCCAATATAATGTACACTACACTGCCGTGACATGACATACCCACTTCCTGGTACATCAAACCTCCCGGTCTCAAACCCCTTCACTTTTAATTTGCTCATGCCCAGTAAAAAAAGCATTTGTGATACCGCTTTATGTTGATTCTATAAAAATTTGTGAAATAGTGTTTAAACTCGATGAGTTTTCTTATCTACTAATAGCCACATACGGGTTTATATCCTATTGAGGAAGTTGCATGGATTTTTCTAATTGTGGACATCAATATATAAACACTTATGAACCCTGAGGCCAGATACTCGAGCCTGAAACATCTTTAAGCAATTTGTGTATATGTCGTCCTGTAAGATGCCTGCAGGTTAGAATGAAAATTTCCCCATCAAAGTTGTGGAAGTAACAGATGCTGCTGATATGTTTCTGAATAATGAAAACTGGAATTTTCTTACCTAACATTAAGCCAATTAAGTTCAACATTTTTCATGAGAAAGTTACAAGATATGAGCACAGAAGGGAAACAAAGATCAGAGGAGTGTTCCCATATGGTTACATTCAAATTGCTGAAACAACACCCTTTTGTGTGGTTAACATCAATGGTGGGGCCCTGTCTGGGATCAGAGACAAATGGAGATGGGAATATATGTGCAGTGTTGAGGCTGTCTGAGATTTCCTGGTGGAAAATTTGGGTAAAAAAATATAATCTGCTCCTCTGATGCACCATAATACTGGTGCACCTTCTTTGCTAAGACTGGGATTTTAGTATATCCAGTCGAGTTGGTCGAACAACTAATTTTATAACTATAAAGTTTTAAGTAGATTTGTGACGACACATCGAATCCCGTTGATAGGAGCATGGATTCTTTGAGCTGAAAAAGATTAAGAAAGCATAAAACCCATGAATAATCTATAAGTATACTTTAGTATAACATTTTTTAATGACAATGGAAACACACCGCCACTATCTGAATGTGTATTAAGTAAATACTAGTAAACTAGTTTGGGTTGTTTTGAAAAATTAGAGAGTTTAATTTCTAACTTTGTGATTATCAAGTTGACAGTCTGACTAACTTATTTTTTTTTTTTTAAACTAAGTTAGTCAGACTGTTGACTTAGTAATCACAAAGTTAGTTTAATTACCCAAAAATAACAATTTTTCTATTGGTAAATACTAAATGGATTACCAACTTCACTATAAGCATGCATATTGCTGTCTGCATATCCACCATTAATTCTTTTTTTTGTCCTGTGTATGAAGCTAATTCTTAGCTGATGAGCTGAAGCTGTTCTGATCCTATCTGGTGCTATTGTCCACAGTTGTCCTGTCAAAGGCTTGTTACAGTGAGATTGGGCCCCACCCCCACCACAAGTCTTTTGGGTGTTGTAACTTGTAATGTTGTGTCAATTATTTGGGCATCGATGGTTGTTTGAATGTTTGATCTTTCCCATGTAGATATATGGAGAACTTTAGAAAATCATTTAAAATAATTAGATTCAAATCCCTTTCAAAAATAGTCGATAAGGTTTGAAGTTCAACTCCCAATATTCATTATCTTTCAACTTAAGTTAGTTAATCGATCTCTTTATAGTCATTTGTTATTTGGAGTCAAAAGACAGACTTTAATAAGAGCTCCTATAGTCCTATATATGCATAAGTCTTTTCAATTTCTCAAAGAAACACCTATATGCAGAAGTCTTGATGAATGTAACTATAGGTTCAATCAAAATGACACAATAGTGATTTATTTTATTATTTGCGTTATCAAGTAAACCCAATGCATATTATAATAAATATTGTGTATGACTGTCTCACCGTGAAACGGTACTGTAGAACACTTCGTCTGCATATTATTGTAGTATCATAATTCAAAATAATGCGAAATTGATTTGAGAGTGGTACTTTTTATGATTGTCATTAATACCAAGTATTTCATCCTTGAAATAGGAGTAATAGCTAGTACAAACTTACAGCATTCTAGTGCACCAACAACACAGCAAAAGTTCACAAGGCTAAACAGAGTTTTTCCACCTCTGCATATGTACTTCTGCTGTGAATCCACTCATTCTTGATGCACATGACAATCAGATTACAAAGGCAGCCCAGCATTAACATATATCCCTGTGGACTGTAAAATAGAATGTTTGAGTTGATCTTTCAGTTCCTTATCCATATCTTTCATTTTGCTTCAATCAGAGACACCTTTTATAATAACATATAAGTTATCACCCATTAATTAATTGTCTATATAACAATTTTTTTTTTCAATATTTAATAATACCCGTGATATCTCACTTTGAATCAACAATTCATGAATACAAAAAATGCAACAATCACTGAAAATAATATCTAGATTATAATGATTATCCATAACAGACATTTGTCATTAACTTTTTTTTTTTTATTGGGTAACTAAGGAAACATGCATCCACTAATATATTGAAGTGTGCATGGGATCAAATAAATTCTACAGATGATATTAAAGTGACAACCAATAATGTATATATAATATATATCCTAATTGTTTGAGTAACTTGTTTTTCACCAATGTAAAAACATTATGTGGGACCACAGCATATCTCAACAATTGAGAAAGAACAATTTATTTGAAATATCTAATTATTTTTCATGTATTCTCACCCATATGTCAAATACCCTATTTTCAAAAGTTAAATCATATCAAACTAATTACCTAATTGAGTTTTTATTTTTTAATGTATAACGCTATTGAAAATTACTGATTTAGGATAACCCCAATTAAGTTGGTCAGTCCGTTTAACATGTACTACACTTGATTTTGAACATGGACAAAAACTATGATATGAATATATACAGAAGCATGCATGCAATTATTGGGTGGATATCAAAGTAAGTTATTAAAGAAGTATTTGAAAAAATGTGGTAACAGGCTGTTTTCCCTAATCTCGAAATGGCTTTTTCAACCTGCAAAATCTGTCTCATTCCATGATTTTACACTTTGAATAATCCCAACCCGCCCGCCATGCAAACGGTAGTAAAAAGGCTCTCTCAGCTCTCATCCAGTTCTTGTTCCAATCTCCCCAACACTCCACCAGTATATATCTCTGTAACCTCCTTCTCTCTCTCTCTCTCTCTGCTGACATATATACATACATACATACATACAATCCTCTGATTTTTCCTCATTGTTTTCCCATAAAACACATTAACAAAGAACATTAAAGCTGCTCCTCAACATCATCATCCTCTTTCCTTATTATTCTCGATCTGTTATTAACTCCAGCAAAATCAGCCATTTAATACCCAGTATTTTCTTTCATTATTTTCCCCTCTTTATAAATATACTGAGTATCTCCCTCCCCCTTCTCTCCATTAAAAGGTTTCTTTGAACATATTATAGGGTGCAGTGTGGGAAAACAAAACATCATGAAAATGGTGAACTCTATTCCTCTGCAGACACAAAACGAGGTAGATTATCATCATCATCATCACCGTCGATATTTAGCCAAGAAAAAGTCCAAAGAAGCGGCTAACAGACATGCCAAGGCTGAAAGTGAACGCAGGAAAAGAATCAATTCTCACCTTTCTACTCTCAGGAAACTCTTTCCCGATCTCACTAAAGTACGTGTAGTTGATTTTTTTTTTTAATATCTTTTTTTAGTTTATAAATCTATAACCACTATTCGAGAGTGTGCACTAAATTTCTGACAAAAAACACAAGAAGGTAATCCATTTTAGGTTGCCAGTTGACTGACGAACAGTTTGACCAATTTGGTTGGGTAATTGATGTTTTTGGTTTTGTTTTTGCATGTTGACCATTGCATGTTAACCCACAGAATATTCAATCCAAGTTTATATTAGGCACATGCTTTTAATTATTCAGAACAACTTCTAGTTATTCAGTCCAATCTCGGATCGTCCAATCAGTTGAACTAGACTACTTAACACGCACCACTTAATTAAGGCCCTAATATAATATATAATATATATTATTAGGAAAAATCATACATGTATATCTACAATGATCGTGCATGGGTTTATATGTATGTATGTATATATGATGTGTGTTTGCAGAAGGATAAACCGAGGGTGCTAACGGAGGCCGTTAAGGAGCTGAAGGAGCTTAGAGAGAAGGTGGCGGAGAAGCTGGAAGAGCATCAGAGCGGGGGGGAAACGCCGTTATTTTTGCCGGGGGAGAATGATGAGGTGGCGGTGGTCCCCTGCGATGGAGAAGAAGAAGGAGCGTGGGCGGTGAAAGCCACGATTTGTTGCGAGGATAGGCCGGGGCTGAACCGGGACTTGACGGAGGCGGTTCAGTCGGTTAAAGGACGGGTGGTGAGGGCGGAGATGGCGACGGTGGGAGGGCGGACCAAGGTGGACGTGGTGGTCCGGTGGTGCAAGGAACAAGGCGGCGGCGGCGGCGGGGAGAAGGATCTTGGGTCGCTTAGACGTGCCCTTAAGGCCGTTGTGGAAAATCGGTCGTTGGGTATGTTGTTGTGCCGTAGGTTGCGGGCCGATACATGGCCCGGCCCGAAAGTCGACGAGCATGCTAACAATTCGGCCCAGATATGTAGTTCTCTTAGTAATGGATCTGGACTTCCGGATAGTTTGCTATTGAATACAGTTTAATCCCAAAATTTGTATATAAGTGATAAATTATGATATTTATTGTAACAAGAATCAGCAGTATTAAAAATATATCAAATTTATAAAAATGATTTACATTATTACTATTATTACTATACAATAATATAAATATCTAAAATCTAAGAATTTAATATATATTATTAATATTGAACATCTATTTTTACGCATCGCGTATAGAAAAATACTAATATGAATATAAATATTGTTAACATAATGCATGTAACCGTGTATGAAATATGAATGTATACTACGGAGTACAAAACAGAAATGTTTGGGGTCTCCAAGTGAAATATATGAATTACAGAGGTTTGTTCTGAAATTTCTTCAAAATATACTTTGTTAGATAGTGCAACTGCTCAATCGAGGCAAGTAGGATTTAGCAGCAGATAGCACGGAAGTTCAGAGCTCAAATCGGAGTAGCAACGAGTGATGATCTCTCAGTTCTTCGTTCTTTCTCAGAGGGGAGACAGCATCGTCTTCCGTGACTGTGAGAGCTCTCTCACTCTCTGTATATGCACGTATTTATGATTAATTTATATACGCTAGTCTGCAAATGCGCTCTGTAAATTGGAATTCGTTTTCATATCTCGTAACTATGCTGCTGATTAATTTTCTCCGTTATATTCTTCTAAACTTCGTAATTATGAACGGAATTGAAGTTATTTGAACTCAAGCTGAGCTAGCTGATATGAATTGCGATATGACTTGAAGAAATGAGAATAATTACACGGCCATTGCATTTTCAGTTCAGTTATAGTCTTATAGACTGTGAATGAACTAGAGTAATTTAATTATAGACAGTTGAGGTATATTCTTAATACTCAGCCACTATTGGAATGTGTGTGGTTTTAAGGATTTTACTTAAATTATCGTTGAATTGCAGATCGAGGTGATGTACCGAAAGGAAGTGCTGAGATCTTCTTCCGCAAAGTAAAGTTCTGGAAAGAAGACGGTGAAGAGGAAGCACCGCCTGTATTTGTAGGTATTTTTTATTTTTTTCTTTACCAGTGTGATGCTGTCTTCATTATGCATTTCATAGATAAAATGGTTTTTAAAATAGGATTAAGCCTATATCATTGTAACACCTAATCTTTAAGCATTGATGCAGTGATCTATGAACTCCTCTATGTGTTATTTAGTTATTTAATTTCAACAAATATAATCTGCTGGCTTTCATTTTTCCTCTATAGAACGCGGATGGTGTGAACTATTTCCATGTGAAGGTTGTTGGCCTCCTTTTTGTTGCAACTACAAGGACCAATTTATCACCTTCTCTAGTGTTGGAGCTTCTGCAAAGGATTGCACGTGTCACCAAAGATTACCTTGGCATTCTCAATGAAGACTCCCTGCGAAAAAATTTTGTGCTGGTGTATGAGCTTCTTGATGAAGTCATTGTAAGTAATTTATTGGCATGATCTGTAATGAAAATTAAGAAGCAGGACACCTATCCTTCATTCAACTACAGCATTTTGCCACTTATTGCTGAAACTGCAGTAGATATATTATATCATAGTAGATTTTTGCTTCTTTTTTTTTTTTTGAAAATATTTGTGCAATCTGTCCAACAGTTCTGAGTTTTTTTGGGCAATTACATTCAGGATATCTAGTGATATCTGTGATTCTTTTTTTACCATTAGCCTTAGGTCTTTGTGGCATTGATGATTGAGGCTTTGGAGTTTCAGCTGCTTTAATTTTTTTTTTTTTTAATATATATTTCATTAAAGATTGTAAAGGAAACTTAATCTAATTGTGTTTTATTTATTCCAGGATTTTGGTTATGTTCAAACAACATCCACTGAGGTCTTGAAATCCTATATATTTAATGAGCCAATTGTTATTGATGCTGGACATTTGCCACCAATCGGTCCTGCTGCTATATTTATGGTATTTTAGATTGACTAACAACATGATTAGAACCAATTTTACTTTGGTATTAGTAATTCATCTCCCTCCTTGATGCTCTTTCACTTTGACATTGGCAGCAAGGGACGAAAAGAATGCCAGGGACAGCTATTACTAAGTCTGTTGTAGCGAATGAGCCAGGTGGTAGAAAGAGGGAGGAAATATTTGTGGATGTAATTGAGAAAATAAGCATTACATTCAGCTCAAGTGTGAGTAACAGTTTTAGATTCTGTAGCAATTTATGTGTTGCAGCAAATCTTAATCTTATTTAAGGAACCAATGTAACGATCATGAATCACAGTATGAGCACTTGGTGGATTAGGTAGGAAATGTCTGTAAATGATTATCTAATGCTCATGTGACAAAAAACCTCAATCTACATTTGACCTTTATGCCATAACACCCTGTCTGTAGAACAATATATTTTCAACCTTTATGAAAACAAATTGTGGGAGGCAAAAGTAATAACTGGTGGATATGTTGACTTCCAGGGTAAAAATTCATTAGATTGGTGGCACCCTTTATTTCTCCTGAGTTCAAAATTTCAAATTGTTTCTATGTACCGGCTATGCTAATGGCCTAATAATTAGATTGGCACCCTTTTCCAGTTTTCCATTGTTTTTTGTAGTTTTATTGACTTGCTGCATTTACTTTCGACATACATTGCTTCAAGATGTGCCTTTTAATCCAATCCATTTTTTTCCCTAAAAAAATAACAGGGATATATATTGACTTCTGAAATTGATGGCACTATTCAAATGAAGAGTTACCTAACTGGTAATCCAGAAATCAGATTAGCTCTTAATGACAATCTGAGCATAGGCAGAGGAGGGGGATCAATTTATGGTACTCTTCTTGAACTATTTAATTCACCACAATACTTTGTTACTTCTTCTGTTTTTTTCTGGCAAGCTTCATATTTTCTTCCTTCAACCATATTTATGCTCCAGTACAAATTCCTAGTTATGCCATCAACACTAAATTTAAGTTGATATCTCAATCAGTCTTTCTTATTTTTCCTGGAACAAGATTACAGTGGTTCTTCTGGGGCTGGTGCCGTGATATTGGATGATTGCAATTTCCATGAATCGGTACATCTTGATAGTTTTGACATGGACAGAACCTTGACTCTTGTGAGTGAAATAGGATGATGGAAGAGATTGTTTAATTTGGCCTTTTCCTGGAAATTATTTTCTTGTGACATCAAATGCTTGATTTTGCTATCTTTTATTAGGTCCCACCAGATGGTGAATTTCCTGTCATGAATTACCGTATAACCCAGGAATTCAAACCTCCTTTCCGTATTAATGCATTGATTGAAGAAGCTGGGTTGCATAAGGTAGGATATATATATATTCAAGAGGCTAGAAGGATCTGTAGATTTTGAATTTTACTAGCTACCTTCTGGGTTAATATGCAGTTGTGTTAATGATCAAAGTGATTGCACTTTTTCTTTTTTCTTTTTTGCATAATTTGAGTTTCATTCTGGCTTTCTCTTATAACATGAGCCTTTTTTTTAAAAAAAAAAATTAATAATAATAAAGATAGTCATGTGCAATATTTATCCAAACACACTGCTATTTTTGTTTGTTTATATTAATTATCTACTAGGCGGAAGTCATTTTGAAGATCCGAGCCGAGTTTCCTTCAAACATAACAGCAAATACAGTTGTGGTACAGATGCCAGTGCCAACATATACGTCCAGGTAATTACAATGCTAGTCACTTTTCTCATTTATCAAGACAAGTTCTAAATCATTCAGGGTTAGCTTTGAGTACATTGTGTAGTTGTCAACTCACATTTGTCCCTGTCAATAATTTAGGGTTGGTTTTGAGTTGGAACCTGCAGCGGTTGGGCAAACAACTGATTTCAAAGAATCTAATAAGAGGCTGGAGTGGAATCTGAAGAAGGTATTATCTCTTTTCTTATGTTTTGCAGTGCCTAATAACCTACAATCAAGTCTGGCTTTATGAAATAATGTTTCTGATCGATATCTCCAATACATCACAGGTTGTGGGTGGGTCTGAATGCACACTTCGCGCAAAGCTAACGTTTTCACAAGAGGCACATGGTGCGTAAGGAGTTAAAAATTTTTATATGCATTATTACCTTGAGCTCTTATATTTATTCCTGTTCTACAAGTAAGTATCTTGATTTATGTGACTGCTGGCTGATACAGGAAATATCACAAAAGAAGCTGGGCCTGTCAGCATGACCTTCACCATACCTATGTACAATCCGTCTAGACTGCAGGTAAAAGGCATCATATTGAATTTATTTCAGGACCTGATTTCTCAACTATTTAGTTTTCTATTTTATCTTGATAAAAACAATTTAAACTTCCTACTGTTGATTTAGAAGCAAATCCTTCTAAACCAGAGCATACAGTATCATTTTTAGATACAAGTATGTTGGGTAAAAGTTTTACTCTCAACTCTCAGCTTTAAGCAATGGGATGGATCTTTCATGCAGGTGAAATATTTACAAATCGCCAAGAAGTCAAAAACGTACAACCCCTATCGGTGGGTGAGATACGTGACTCAAGCCAATTCGTATGTTGCTAGGATCTGATAAACAGCGAGGCCATCCTTTTGGCTTCCCCTTCTTCATTCTCCTAATCTCCTTTTCAGCTTCTGTTCTCCTGGCATATGTATAACTTAGTGCCAGTCATGCTGACATATGAGCAGTTTCTTTCTCACATTACCTGAACAACGTCTCTCCTAACCATTTGTTGAATTTGCTTGGCTATATTGGGGACTAGTTCTACAATAATGTCTGAACTGAAAGTTGCCCTTAGTGTAACTTTGTTGTACAACCATGGTAAAGGCTGCCATAAAAAACATAAACTAGACAGACCATGGAGGTAAGTTAAACTAAATGCATACTAGAATAGATGGGCATGTTTCACTAGAATTCTTGGTGGTTTATAAATCAATGTTTATTGGCATAGTAATGTAGCTTGTCCTTATCTGGAATCAGGACATTAATTTAATGCGAGTGTAGTGGTAAGAACTGTGCAGTAAACCACCCACTATAAGTTTCTTTTCACAGTGTTGGAAGCGTGTCGTACCCAAAGGAGTTGAACTACTTTTCACTGAATTAACTCCGAGCCAATTAACACTAGGGGGAATTCACTTTTATTCATTGCTTTTTCAGTGAAAACTCTCAAAGCCAAGGGGGGAATTGTTGTGGGATTCCTACTAATTTGTCCTCTTCTGATAAAATGATAATTCCTTTTTCCTATTATGGGTCTTCCACTTTGTTCTCTCGTCCCTCTTTTACTATATAGTTTTAGTATGCTTGAAATTTATAGTAAGATTCGTTTAAATTCCCTTGATAGAAAGTAATGAATATTAGCTTCTAATTGATATGATAACTCATTTGCATATATACATCCAAAAAATAGATATACGGATCATTAATAAGAGTACTAGCCCTCTAGCCCCTCGCTAAAAAAAGAAAAAAGTACTAGCCCCTAAGACATTAGTCTAATAGATAAGAAGTCTTATCTAAGATTTGTCTCTGGGGCAAGTTGTAAGTTTGATTCCTACTATGAATATTAAGGGTTTGGATTTGGATTGGACTCCTCATTATGTTGGAGGTGAGTTTATAGAGTTTAGAATATAGTCTGACGAAGTTGGAAAGTCTTGAAATAAAGATTAAGTTTATCAATTTAGATTGAATTTGAATTAGTGTTATAGTAATCCTAATAAAGATGGCAAATGCTATACGCATCAACAAAAATTACATTGGTTTAGAGCTTGACTTACACATCAATACTCCGTACATATTATGCTCACCAATAGGAATATGACCCTATGTCCCCATTATCCTACATCACTTCAATCTTGATCTTGAAACCAAATTAGAGAGGGAGAATCGAATTTATATTACTCGTATTGAAATCATTGGAGAAAGATGATTGAATCCAATCCAAACCAATCATTTCAATTGTCAAATTATGGATGGGAAACAATGAATTAAGCAGTGGCGGGAATGAGCATGAAATAGACGGCTCAAAAACGATCACATGTTGACAACTCCTCCCACCACAAGAGAGAAGCAGACCCAACACCTGACTTTTCCCATCGGGTTGAATACTTGACGATTCCTCCCTCCCCCCCTCGTACATTATATTGCTTTGCCAATTGCCAATTGGCATCGTCTACTAACTACAACTACACCAACCCAAAACCTCCTCGACTGTTAGTTCTGACTTTTCTTTGTCAACAAAGTCCACACGTAACGCGTAAGCCATCATCATTGCTGCCTTTAAATTCCCATTCCTCAACTAGTAGGCCAACCCCGGCCCCCTTCAAATTCAATTATCATATGCTTTAACTTGTTCTTTCTGACTTGGATTCACTTGTGTAATATTCACTATTTTTACATATATGCACCGATTTTTGTCCGTGTTATTTTTTATCCCATAAATTTCGTAATGTTTTTACTATCGATGATATGATGTGAGACTATAAAAATTGTTGCTATAGGTTGAGCTTTGTCACATGGCTTGTTTGCAATCAAAGTTTATGGGCAAAAATGTTCATTCACATGACATGCTCCTGTAGAAAGTGTGATTTTTACTTATAAATCTTGGTTGCTCATAAGTTATAAGCAATAAATCTCTAGTCAATCTAGTGTCATAAGGTGGGGCTTACCCCACCATGAATTAGAAAATATATTTACTTAGTAATCAAATACTGAAAAAACAAATCAAATAATACCACATTATTTAAAAAAAAAAAAAAAAAAAAGAATACCACGTTAAGAAAGAAAGATTGGATGAAAAATTTATGAAGGGTGTATGTGTAGCATTACTTAATAATCAAATACTGAAACCACGAGTTAGAAACAAAAGATTTAATTACTTAACAATGAAAAATCTAAACAAATAATGTCACGTCAAAAAGAAAAAGTTATGAGATATCTAGCATTGCTCATATTAAAAATGTCACCAATGAGACCAAAATAACTTTTTTCTCATAAGTATAATCAAATGGCACTATTGTGGCTATGGACAGCAATAACAGATTTTTCCGAAAATTTTTAAGAAAATTTTTCTTTAAATTAAAGATGTTATTATTGCAGTTATTACTCATAACATGCATATTAAATATGCCCCATCAAGGTAATATTACTTACCCACACAATTATGTGTGCGTATTTGTTACCTTCATTTTATCATAATTTTTTGTATTACTTCAAATACCACTCACCAAAAAATCTTGAAACTTCCAAACTATTGAATTTATCAGCAAGCTAAGTATTTCAGTCTACCGGGTTCCTTATCTTCTAGAATGTACGTAAAGGATTGAGCTTGAATTGAATTCCAATAGTCATAACAGCAGAGGTTGCGGCTACAATATAATGTCAGGATCACTACCCCCATGTCGATCACAAGATTAAGAGGTGAAAACTTTGAAAGTCAATGATGAAAGGGAAAATAGTCAAAAGAAGTGAGCTGCCATTTACAAATACAGCGTACCAGGACCACTCCGGCCTGTGAAAAGATAAACACCACAATGCAACCCAATTAAATTGATCAGATTGTTGATTTAATAATTAAGATTACACGTTTAACTTTTAACTAGAGCGGCTTATTAACTTTAATTTGAGTCAGTCAATTATATGTAACATAGGTTAATTTACGTCTTTGTGATCTTTTACCGACTAAAATCACAATGCGAGAGTGTCGGTCAACTATGTACAACATAAGCTAGTTTATCTCTTTATGATATTTTACTGGCTGAATAAACAATTCAACAACAGTGTAGTGGCGGCATATATACATGCATGGCTGGAAGATAAGAAAATTAAAGTGGGTTGATTTATATGAAATGATGCACGCAGGCCAGGGTGAGTATTAGTATAGTACGTAAACATATAGAGACAAATTAAAGAAAAGAAGAGAGTAATAGTAATAGCAATATAGAGGGAAAGAGGAAGGAAGATGGAAAGATCCACAAAAGCAGCACCCCCCATTACACAAAAAGAAGAACATGAAGAAGTCATTGTCAATCCACTCGGTCGGAACCTTACCCCACCCCCCATCCCCTCTTTCTTTCCCGTGGGGCAAGTCAAGGCCGGTGATCGGCTAAGCTAATAACCACACCAATGACTTCAATTTTGTCCACAAGAATGAGGGTTACAACTTTGACGATAGTAGTAGTGTTACTTGTATTGAATTTTTATAAGTATTCTATAATAACACTAATGGCCTCAAAATGCTCACAAGTACGTATATGAGAATTTGACTAAATCTCACTACTATAGAGATTTTCCTCCCTTCCTAAGAAGGGAGAAGGGAGAAAATGACCCTTCAAATATAATTAAAATGGTAGCATGCTAGCTTCTTTTTTATTGAATCCATAGCATAATATCTTTATAGTAAAGTTTACATTTTTTTTGTTTAAGTATTTTCCCACCTATAATTTATTGTATTAATGTATTATTAAGGGGCCATGGTGCAATTAAGTAAATGATTTAGTCGTAATTTAGGATATTCAATTTGGGTTTAACTGAATATCTACATGTAGTGATGGCATTGTAGACTTTAAGCAATATAGTCCCCCTATAGCTCGAGTATTCAGTATACACACACATCATGAGAGGAGTGGAAGATAAAACACTGACGTTACCCTGCAGGTTTACGTACCATCCCAACAATAAACTCCAACAGCTATGGCTAGAGATATTCATATGATCCTAAAGCTTCCGCGGTTACGAGGTCAGGTTCATCGTGATTCAAGTTTGTTACAATTTGTGCTAGTTTATAATAGTATCTAACATTTTGTTGTTTGTAAGTTATTACACAAGAACGAGGTTTATCTCATTTATACCCTTAGATAGTGACTATAAATTTTTCTTGTTACCCAAAAAATTGTTTTATATATGGAGAACAATTTATATTTTAGCTCTAGTCAATTAGTGAACATATAGGAGGTGGCTTGACGTTGGCGAGATGGATCTGTAACTCGATCTATACCTTTGTATCCACCAACGTTTCCTACTTTGCTCTTCTGGATGGCACGTTGTAGGAATCGTTAGTCCTGATTTTGATTTTTAATAGGCAAGATTATAAAATTAGTTTTAAATTTTAATCGAGAATAATATAAAATTAAAGTTGATAGTATTTGTATAGTTAAATTATCTAAATATTATAATTCCAACAATACACTTGAAACAATGACTCACTCCAAAATGAGGCTATACTATGAACTTTGAAGATTTGATATATTATTATTATATAATATTTGAAGCACATCATATGATGAGTCGTGGCGTATCTCTATCTGGATGTATGTATATATGCAATAAGTGGAGCCTACTTAACACCCAACTCAACTAGCGGCGCCAATGGTGTTTACTTGGTTTCCAAGCTCACCCACCTCACCGCTCTCTATCTCTTTCCTCCATGTTCATTTACCCTTTAAGCAATATTCCTCACTTTCTCCCATATTCATTTCCCCTTTCAAGCAAAATTCCAAGATCCTTTCTTCGGTTCATTCTCCCTACATTTCCAAATGCAATACCCCACCCCCACCCCCCTTGTCCCCACCCACATTTTGCCTCTCCTATATCTAATCTCTTTAGGGTCAATTCCATGTTCTATTTTATTCACTTGCTTAAATAGGTTTTCACATTGTATGCAATAACGTAATTAGGTTACTAAACCTAAAAATTAAATGAGTCAATTAAATTTTTAAATTAATAAATTTTAAACGTCTATAAAAAAAAAAAAGTCATGCAACACTCAGTAATCCGGTAATAAAAGATTTAATCGATATATTGGACGAATTTCATTAAATTAATTAATTTTATGGATCTAATTGTACTTGTTGTAGGTTCAGTAACCCAATTACATTATCACTTACAGTTTAATGACTTATTTTAGCATTATTTTTATGCACTTTCATATTCATATATGCATAATGGAGGGATTAAAAACCTTAAAACTAAAATCTATATGGTTAATAGTAAGTTTCATGTTTTATGAGCTTCAAAAAAAAAAGTATACAAATATAATACATTTTTTTTTCTTTAATATCATTCACATTTTCTTCTTTTATAATATAATAAGGTATATTAACTTTTGCAAATGGCTTATCATATTCATTCCATTTTAAATTAATTTAGTCCCTCACATTAAAAACTGAAGAAATGACATCTCTTAGCTATGCTATATATCCTTTTTGTAGTGCCGAATCTTGTATGTGTTCCTAAGAAAAGGAATTTGTCCATTTTTCGAGGTCTCAAAGGGGCGCGGAAACACATAAGAACTCTTGAGTGCAAAAGAGATGTAACTCCAGTTCCTTCGGTTCGGAATCGGTAGTCAATCCTATTTCCGATAGGGGCAGTTGACAATTAAATCCGATTTTGACCATTATTTTCATATCCGTAATAGTGCGAAAAGAAGGCCTGGCTACAAGTTGTTCAAAAATATGAGTTTAAATATGTGAATTTGCTTTCCTCCATCATTAAACCAACATTAAATTTACATATTTATTAACTCCATGTAACAAAGCTATATGAGATAGTGTTTGCTTGATTTTTAATACGAGGGTTTAAGTTTTGACAATTGAAATGTCGCATTTATTCAATTTGAAAGATAGTTATCACATACATAATGGGCAATAATAGTTAAGGGATTGTCAACAATTGAAGTTAGTAATTGTATGAGTATATCAAGTGATTGAGTTTCACATTTTATATATTTAATTATTTGTACATAGCAATTAAAAAGTTACTTTCTCAACCTACTGAAGAACTGGGACACCGGGTGCCACTAGATCACAAGGTCTTTGGCAGTAATTTGTAGTTTAATGACATCTTTATGCCTCTTCTAAATGGGAGGTCACAAGTTCAAATTCAATTAAAAAAAAGTTATTGGTTAAAAAATTAAAAACCTTATATTCGGTTAGAAGCGAAGTGAAAAATGTAGTCTTATCTTCTCTAGTTGAGTGTTTCCCTTTCTTTAGATTCAAAAATTGCATTGTTCTTTCGTACGGAACAACTTAAATTGATTTATCTCATTGTGATACTTTACTGATTAGGATTACAAAGTTGTTTTAATCTAGAGTACAACTTCAAACTTTCATAAATTGAAGTCATTTATTATTGGATTATTTTTGTGTTTTTAAGGATCTATAATTTTTTTTTTACCAAATATGAAGTAAAAGGGAATTCTCGAAAAGCAAACAATCCCTTATCTCTTTCCTTATCTAGCCTTTCAACTTTGTTGGCTTTATTTTATTATATTATACACAATTCAATTCAATGACATACACCCCAATCATCCATAGACGACGGTCCGTAGAGAGAGAGAGGGGGCTAGAGATAGAGATAGAGATAGAGAGAGAAAGAGTTGCTTGTTGAAAGTTGAAAGATATATTAAAACTATATAGTCTATCTATATAAATTTATAAAGATTATTATATGATGAAAGGGGAATATGTAGAAGAGAAGAGAGATCATCACTCCAACACTATGTTTGCTAAGCTCCATCAAACCCAAAAGTTTCACCCCCACCACCACCACCCTTATCACCAACCGCCGCCCCCGCCGCCGCCTCAGCCGACCTTCCACCACCCCTTCCAGGTCGGCGCGGCCCGGGAATGCCAAACTTCCGAGGATACCGACAGCCCTCCATCCACCACGGGGAAGCAACCCATCACCCCGCAACCAATCTCCGCGGTGGTGGGCGCGCGGACGCCTTCGTCCGGCAACGACGGCGCGTCCATTGAAGTGGTTCGGCGGCCGCGCGGGCGGCCGCCCGGGTCGAAGAACAAGCCGAAGCCGCCCGTGGTGATAACGCGCGACGCCGAGCCGGCTATGAGCCCTTACATTCTTGAAATACCCGGCGGGGTTGATATAATTGAGTGTACGACCCGGTTCTGCCGGAAGCGGAATATGGGGCTCTGTATTCTCAACGGGTCGGGCACCGTTTCCAACGTGACGCTCCGACAGCCCTCCACCACGCCCGGGGCCACCGTTACTTTCCACGGCCGCTTCGATATTCTCTCCATCTCGGCCACCCTGGTGGGCCCCAATGCCACCTTTCCGTCCCTCATCGCCAACGGGTTCACCATTTCGTTAGCCGGGCCGCAGGGCCAGGTGGTCGGCGGCGCCGTCGCCGGACCTTTACTCTCCGCCGGGACGGTGTACTTAATCGCCGCCACCTTCACCAACCCTTCCTATCAGAGACTTCCGGCGGCGGCGGAGGAAGACGGGAGGAGCTCGGGCGGCGCCGGGAATGACGGCCCCGACCTACAGCACTCGCCGCCGCACACGGACGTCTCCGGCGGCGGCGACAGCGGCGCCGCCGCCGCCGCCGATTCTTGCGGGATTTCGATGTATAGTTGCCATATGCCTTCCGATGTGATTTGGGCTCCCACGGCCAGACAGCCACCGCCACCTTACTAGATGGATTTTCATGTGACTAATCCCTATATCTTTATTGGGTGAGACAGCTGATCTGGAGATTTAAGGCTATTCCATACCAAAGTCAGGAACAACTAAATGGAATGTTTTGTTGATGTTTCCTCTCAAAAGTCTTTCATGGTACTGTGAAAACTCCGTAGATTTTTGCTTTTATCGCATATTTTAATGTAGTTTCGCCTTTGATTAATTAGTTTTGTATGATCTCTGTACTTTCCCTCTATTACTATATATATTATTTAGTTTCTTGCTGGTCCTACTTGAATTAATATTTTGGATATATATATATCCATATATCTATCTGTGCCTCACACACCCAAATATGGCTTTAGCTTCCTTAATGCTCCTTGTAATTTAGTTTGTCCAAACATTTATTGTGTATTCTACTACAAATAGTATAACACTAAAATACCAGGCCAATCTTCGTTTTTGCAATATAAATGTATAACTTGATTGTTAAAAGTTCATATTCCTATGCGAGTAATATATGCTTTAATTTAGTATTAGAGTTAAAGTAAATTTGAATTTGAGATGGAACATAATATAGTATTGAACTAGGGATGAATTAGTAGATTTTTACTTGAGATTGAATATATGTTTTAATTTGAGCGATAAAAAATTTGCGATCACTGTTTGAGAGTATGCATTAAATAAATTTTGCTTTGTGACGTTAGTCGATAAAGATGTTAATAAATCGTTCCATTGGAAATTAAGAAGGAAATGTCAATGTCCAAACTAGGGTTTTTGGGTATAATGGTGAAGGTGGGGTTTGAACTTTGAAGTTTGTGAAGAATGGAGATTGAAGGTTGGGAGGGTATAGTATGTTAAATGCTGCCATTATATTCCAACTTCTGGTTTGTGGAAATGTGGTGAAAAGCTGAGGTTTAGTCAATGTTAAAGAGAGTGACCATAAGGAATGGGAATTGCCTTGGAGTGTGAGAATAGAGAGGATATATGGTGTCAGCCCTGTGGTGGTGGTGGTGCAGCAGTTTGCAGGCAGGCAGGCATGATAGGTGATGAGGTTTTTTCAGTGCCCATTTGGACTTGCAGAGGCAAGTGGGTCTAGCATCAACAACATCATATAATGGCTTTGTCCCTCGATTGATTGATTGTGTTATCGAGTTGCATCATAATCTCGAGAATTTAAGAATAAGGTAAAAAAGATTGCAGTTTAATCTCGAGAGTTAATTGATTGTGTTATCGAGTTGCATCATAATTTTGAGAGTTCAAGAATAGGGTAGAAATGATTGCAGTTCAATCTCGAGAGTTGATTGATTGTGTTATCGAGATGCATCATAATCTCGAGAGTTTAAGAATAGGGTAAAAATGATTGCAGTTCAATCTTGAAAGTTGATTGATTGTGTTATCGAGTTGCATCGTAATCTCGAGAGTTCAAGAATATGATAGAAAGGATTGCAGTTCAATCTCGAGAGTTGATTGATTGTGTTATCGAGTTGCATCATAATCTCGAGAGTAAGAATAGGGTAAAAATGATTGCAGTTCAATCTTGAGAGTTGATTGATTGTGTTATCGAGCATCGTAGTCTCGAGAGTTCAAGAATAGGGTAAAAAGGATTGCAGTTCAACCTCGAGAGTTGATTGATTGTGTTATTGAGTTGTATCATAATCTCGAGAGTTCAAAAATAAAGTAAAAAGGATTGCAGTTCATTCTCGAGAGTTTGAGAATATGATAAAGTGCAGTGGGGGGCATGGGCAGGGTTAAATCCTGGCCACTTGTTTTCCAGCTGTGTGAATATCACAGATAGGGAGAGAGAGAGATGGGCAGGTTGAGATTGAATTGAATGAGGTGTGGTGAGTTGGTTTATCCGAAATGATGAAACAATGCTTTCAAAACCCATAGATCATTTAACTTTATCTTCCACCATTTTCTGATCTCATCTGTACTTTGGTTGTTTGTCTGTTTCCTTCTGGGTTTTGGGGAGAGGCCTTTTCTTCTCTTCTAAGTACATGCTCTAAAGTGGGAGGTGTTTCCACACAGCTTTCCTCTCAACACTTGTTTCCTTTCCCATTTTTGGCCCACTCCTTCTTTCTTAGCTGTACTTACTACTTACCCTCTCCTCACATTTTTAGCCAAATTTAGTCAACACTTACTTATACATCACCCCCACTTTTGCATTATTTGATGTCCAATCAATCAATTACCATCACTAATCACATCAAATAATACAAAATTTTGATTTACAAAAAAACTCACATATACTATCAGAAAGTGCGTTCTATGTAAAATTTGTCGATAAAAGACCACAAGGCGTAAACCAATTTAGGTTGTTATAGTTGACGGACTCAAACCAAAAAGTTAACATATACTTTTCACAAAAAATTCGAACTTCAAATATTATTGGAAAATCGAAAAAGCCAATTGTGCAAGCAAATACGAGTGATAATGTTATTCTACAATTTTTTATTTTTTATTTTTTGAAATTCAAATGGTTTTAGTACATATTTTTCTTTTGTTGGAAGTTATACATTTGAGTAATTGAATTGGATGATGGAGAGCTCATCTTTAATTTATATCTTACCTCGGATGGAGTCTAAGAATGGTAGTTAATATAGCAATTTCTTCCTATGTTGGAAACTAATACGTTAGTGAGTTAGTACCTTATTGTTTTCACCATTTTGGTTATTTTTAAATTTGTTCAATTTCATTCCCAATGATACAATTGTTAATCAAAATGGTCATCAATCAAGACTATGTTGGTTTGGATTAGAGATTATTTTAGGTAAAAAGTGCATAATTGGGGATAAAATTGAACATGTTTAAAAGTCGATGACTAAAGTGATGAAATCATAATAATCGAAAGATCAAATCGGGTATTAACTCTATGTTGGTTCCTTTCATAAAGACATTTCAGGGAGTCGCATGTTAATGATTGTTTGTATTAAATAATTAAATCATTAGATTTCACACCTTAAACATTTATTAATTTGGCTGATATATTGTTTGTTTAATTAGTTTGTAACAAAAGACAAACATTTAATGCTTCATGACGAGTAAGGTATTTGGCTGATGGGAGATTTTACGTACATCAGGTATAATAATTCAATTTAATGCCTAAGTTTTGAGCCATCTTACCATGAGTTGGACATTGTAATTGCCACACATTCAATTACATTATATTTTCATTAGGTATTTGGTTGTTGAGTAGTTTTAATTACATTTTCATTAGGTATATTAGACGATCTGCGTAACCAATTAAGCGGTTCATAGCTTAGCTCGGGAGTTTATTTCTTTGACAGATTATAAAGAGCGGTGTCTACATACCTAACAGGTTCTGAACTGTGATTTGATATATATTATGGACTACTTCAGCTTCTATTATGGCATTATCCATGATTTTTTTTCAAAAATCTGGTGCGTAGTCAACAGATTATAGGTGTGGAATGGTTGAATTTAATAAGTGTTAGGGATTTACTTAGAAGAGCAATAATGATGGGTTATGGTAGTGGTTTTGCATATTCGATCTGTGCTGGCCTCTTCAAATCTTATCATCGCCATATTAATAATTAGTGGAGTAGCTGTACTTAACACTAAGCCCTTCGACTCCCCTGACATGTGTCGCAGTCTATTAACTTGGACTTTAATTAATCCCACTCTCAACCACTTCCTTCCAGTCAATATTCAACATTTAGCTGCTCTTCTAACCTACTAGCTTCTCCATTTTTATTTAATACCCAGCTTTCCAATTTTGTTGGACTATATCATAGATTTCATAAACTTGTTATCAAAATTCATGAGGAGGTGAATTGAATTAATCTAATTTTGAGACTCAACACTAAATTGTATACTTTTATACTTTTGATTCTCGAAATTCGAACTCAAGATCTTTAAAATGGTTCTGATACCAAATTGAAACATGTGGTCCATTTCAATTCAAAATTTAAGCTAATAATTGAATTGCACATTTATGTTTATATATTATTTATGCTAACAATGCGAACAAAAATAAGTATTATTATATTTGCAATAATCCACCGGACTCGAGGATGCTTTGTTATAAGTGTGCGCACATCAAAATATCTATATGCTATTCCAAAGTACAATACATGAATAAGTGGAATAGAGTCTAAATTTGAACAAACCTATAAAGCATGCATGCCACCTTTTCGTCATATTCTGCACCTATATAAACATGGCAAACGTATTTGTTGAAGTGATTTTAAATATGCACGTGGCTGAGGCCTGAGGACTGGAGGAGATTTCTTTCTAAATGAGGTTAGGCGAAACTCAATTAAATTAACATGTAAATATTAAGGCAAATTATATCATGGACCATGGCCTACAATATATGTAGATCCTGGTGTAAAAAAAAAAAAACAATTTATAGTCCAATATCATAGATATGCCACTCTATATAAAAGGTTTTTTTTTTTTTTTTTGAAACGTGTCATTATCTATGTTTTTTTTAGTACTACTAACTCTGTTACAATGCAATATATGTTCATAAATCATCTATTAACCATTGATTATTTTCTAAATTTGGTCATCGAGTTAAATATTCATTTAGTAAATATTAAATTTAAGAGTAATAATGTACAAATTGGCATCTTGTTGAGATGACAAACTAAGTTCATAAATTTAATACATTTGGTTAATCATTAGTTAAAATCTGAAGAATCAAAATTTTACATTATTAACCTTAAATTTAATGTTTACTAAATAGATATATAAGTGGAGGACCAAATTTGAAACAAAATCAATAGTCAAATGACCATTTACGGTCAAATTAAAATTCGAGATGAAAATTGGCAAAGCTAAATAGTCAATGGACCATTTATAATCCAATTGAAACTTAGAGATAAAAATGAGTTCAATAAATGTCAATAGTTAACATTCATGGAATTAACTCTATTTTCTTTCTTATTCTCGCAATTTTAATTCGCTCTCTAAATATAGTACTATAATATCTTTGTCCTATTTTGTGTCTATTATTATTTACATTTTAACTTTTCATTATATTAAATATTAAAATCTAGTATTAGCATATATTAATAAATAAATAAATAAATAAATAAAGAGAATTATATAAGAATAAATATATCAGTATGCAATTCACATTCATTATTGGTATGCGAATAAACTTATGATGTACATATCTCAAACTTAATCTAATAATAAGTTTTTGTTTGATGAGTATTAAAAAAAAAAGGAATAATATATTTATTTACTTTATAAGACATTAAAGTTTTATTCGAGCTTACTAGAGGAAAACAAAATGACAAAAACATAGTTCAAGTTGATTATTTATTTATTATTTTTTGGGGGTCGGGTCAGTTCTTATGATAGACGGGCGAGCTATCCAATCAACTTTGAGTTTTCTTTCTTTAATTGACATCTTCGCTGTTGGAAAATGTTATATGAATAATTAAATTACAATATAAAAAAAAACTATGTCACTAGAGATATGCATTTCAATAAATGTCAAATTTATGTATTTAATTATTAACTCACAAAATAATTAAATAAAATATATGTTAATATAAAAAACTTTTTGAATCATAAAATATTACATAATATAGCTGATATATATTCGGCTGGTCAAGTATCTTCTGCCTCCAGGTATATAGGTAGCTGGGGTACATCAGGTTATGTGCGTCTAAGGAGGAAGAGCGCAATTCGAGATTGAGGTCGTAGAACGGGTGAACCTAAATTGTTTCATATTATATTAGTATGACATTTTTATATTTCTTATAGGTTCTTTTTAACAGGTGTAGTGAAAAATTATTATTTTAACTAAGTTAGAGCTTATAAAATTGATAATTCAGCTGTGAGACTTGGTTCTGAATTATTATTCTCAAATTTTGCTTTTTTACCAATTGAGTTGGTCATACAGACAAAATTAGAAATGTAAACTGATGTATTAGAAGACAAATTAAAGCAAACTAGATACTGCGGCGCCTATAATGCATGCATGCATGCGGATTCATAGATGTTACTGCTAAGAGAATTGGGATTTCTGATCTAATCGATCTAGAATATAAGTATAATAATGTCGGTGCTTTGTCGGACAAAGCCTCCACCTGCACTGGGATCTGCCGCTGCGCCGCCCTGCCGCCCTGCCGTCATTTTCATTCTTTCTACAGATAGATGCCTAAAAGATTCCCCTTCCGGTGCTCCGATCCGCCGTTGAAAAATCCACATTCTTTTAATTCCGATTTCCTAACGCTCTATTTTTATAATTAGTAGTCGTGAGGTGTTTGGTAAATAATTGTTAAGTAAGTAGATAAGTGAGTTTGACTAGTTGATAGCATTAGTTGTTAGTTGATAGTTGATTACATATAAAATGATTTTTTTAAAAAAAAAAGTTGATAAAAAATACTGTCCCTTTTTTAATTTTAGTATTTTAAAACAATAAATTATTACAAAAAGTTAATTAATCAAACACTCGATTGTTTAACTAAGTCAAACAACTAATAGTAGTCAAATAAGTCAAAATTGACTAATAAATACATTGTATATTTGTATTTTGTTAGCTATTTTTTCCATACGAGGGAAGATTAAGAAGCAAAATTATATTGCTTTAGGTTACATGGAACTAATAAATACTGTGAAGGGAAATTATTAAGTTTCTGACTACCAATTAACCACCATGATTTCTTGCAAAAAACAAGGCCATATTTTTTGGGGAAACTATGATTAAATTTGTTATTTTTTTCGTTTATTCTTTCCAAATTTTATTCATGTGATCAGTTGAGCTGTACATGAGAACTTGTTCTTTTTTTCTTTTACCACTAGTAGGTGGTCCGAAATGCCAGCAAAAACGTAGCCACCTGACCTCATATATACGTCTACCCATCTAACCTTTCCGGCAATCTTTATTGGTGATGGCTACTTTCGGCTTTTGATTAGAATTTAGAAATACCAATAAATATTTTTTGAGATAAAATTAAAAACCCAAAACTTTTTTCAACAGCTATTTAACTTTATTAAACATGGATGGGTAGTAAGTTAGCCTAGAATTGTATGATGGGTGGTGTAGAGGAAAAGGGCAGGGCAGGGCAAGATATATGGAGTTAAGTAAGTCAAAAGAGAGGCGTGTAATGGAGAAGAGAGATGAAGAAGAACATCTGAACTGGACATGATGCATAATAAATTAATAATTGTCGCCTTCAATTCATTGTTCTTATAGTCAGCATTCGCATAATCTAACGGCTGACCGTAGGGACGAGGGACCATCTTTGTGTGGGTTGTTGTTTGTCTGTCGGCCCGCTTCAGTTATTACTCATTTGCGGTGGTGGGTTTGGTCGTTTTTAATTCTTGCTTTTCCACATGCTGCTTTCATCCCTTTAATTTGCTTTGCCTGTTTTATCATATCATCCCCACCCATTGTTTGACTTCCCCGGCCGCAAGCCTCCGATCCGGTGTTGAATGCCCCAACACTTTCTTATTCATTTTCTACGTTTCATACTATCATCACAAGGGAAAATTTGTCACCCACCACCGTCCTACAATTCCCCATCCAACACCTACTAGCCTTGATTGGTCTCACACTCCTGACTACACGTACAATTTTTACTCTTGCTGAGGTTTAAACTTGTAACTTAATTCTGATAACACTTGTTAGATCAACCGTTATATATTACACTAAAAGTCAAAGCTCGTAGTAAAGACACAATTTTATTTACATTTTCGAGAGGCATGATGTCGGATTTGGCCCTTCAAGCCTCTGATCAACAATAATGCCCCATTCAAGCAATCAATTGCTGAATTTGACGCTTCACTGACCTTTGCCCAACAGATTTTTTGGCAGTAATATATATATATATATATATAGAGTGTATGGTTCAATGGTTTTCACCTTTTTGTGGAACTTATGAGCAACATTGAGGTACATTTCACTAAATTTTCAGTGGAAGAGCTTGTGTCACCTTTAGAATTGGAGTGCAATCCTTTATGATATGTAATATATTTGTGTGCTAGCTAGTTGGTGTTTGAATAGATCGAATTTGGAAACATAATAAGTTGAGACAAATCCCGAGATTAAATCCCTTCACGAGCAAGCGGCCCTTGGGCTTATATTGGAGTCATGGAGTACATGCAATCCTTATTAATTAGTGATATATGACAAATTTGTTGGAATATAAGGCATTGATGATGATTCAGAAAAGTAATGTATAAAATTAAAGATAATATAAGTGAGATGATTCGGGATGAGTGAAGATCATGAAGCACTGAAATAAGAAGAGTGGGCATTAGCAAGGGTACTGACAACTTTGAGAAACTGCATTGCATGTGTTTCACTTCACTCATTGCATGTTTGTGTGGGTTCATCATCCTTTCAACAGCCATGAGCACACATGACAACAATGTTGGGAACATCAGAAACACCTAATTTAAAGACTACTCAGTATATGCAGATATGCAAGGACACTGAAAATAAATCACAGCATCTTTGGCTACAAAAAAGAATGGACTCAACTAATTAGATACATAAAGGCAACACATTCATGAATCCAATCAATCTTCGCATTGGTTACAATGATGCCAATTAATGTCCTCCATTGCATTGCTTTACCCGTCATATACCTGCCACTGCCAAATTATATATTGGGTCAAGTTCTCATGCGGACAGTGATTCCCGTTCACTCACTGTTAGCTATACATAAATGCACTATAAAGTATTTTATAATACACCATTATATGTAGTGTGGTGCATTTGTGTATATCTAATGGTGAATCTGCACCGGTCGCACGAAAAGCACTGTCCGCATTTGAACCAGTATTATATATATATATAATACAATAGAACAATTAAATCAAACAAAAAAGGCTATATAAATTCGTGTCTCAACAAGTTAAGACATTTTAGAAAATTTTAAAAATTTTTCTCTCAGAATATGATGAATCCATTCGGTTAGCGCAAAATTCATGTTAGGATTCAGGTTTGAGCATATAATATATAACATATATGTGATTTTCAATTATCAATTTTGATTTTTAGTTAAAACATAATAGATCCTTTAATTTAGTATATAAATATGAAATCCAATTAATTATCAATTTAGATTTTTAGTTAAGACGAAACATATTTGATTGTTTGCTCTATATAACTCAATTTCGGGTAAATAAATAAATAAAAGATTAATGGAAGTATCAAATCCTTTCCTATTAATAGATGAAAAAAATAACAAAATATGAAAATTGTTTTTTTTTTAAAAAAAAAAATTTATTTTCAGTGAAAGTAGTAATTCAACCCCACCATTGGTGCACAGCAACACCCTCATCCCTGAGTAAACCATACAAAGCTAAACATTCCCAATATGCCCTCCTGTTTTTCTCACCACCTTTCTTTATCCCTTGATGCTTGCATTCCAAGAAAAGTTCATCCACCAACTTGATTGCTCTGCTCCTCACCACTTCCACTTCTGTTTTCATCACCACATAATCCTTCTCCTCCACGTTCTTCCCCACCCAATCCGACATGCTGATCACCGGAACTTCCTCACCACCACCCGAGGCCTCTGCCACTGCCTCGACCTGGAATTAGGAATGTCAATCTTAGTTCGAAACTGATAAACTGTCCCAATAAGATACAAAAAATTTTAGGGCTCAAAACTCAATAAGATGGCCCGAGAGGCACTGCCTTGACCTGGAATTAGGAATGTCAATCTTAGTCCAAAACTGATAAACTATCCCAATAAGGTACAAAAAATTTTAGGGCTTTGAAATTGAACGAGATGGCCTGATTGACATCCCTACCTACCTGGAATATCTCGAATTTGGAGTTTCCTCGAATTTGGAGTTTCCTGAAGGGTAGTGGTTTGTGAACCAGGCGGAGGCGTCGTTGTTGCCGCGCAGGCTGGCGTCGATGAACACTCGGCGGGGGTAGCTTTCGAGGGAGACGCCCATCAGGTCGGGGAGATACCGGGTTCTCTTGATGTAGGAGCTGGATTTGCCCGAGGCTGCTCGGGGCGGTTCCAAGAGGACATCTTCAAGATTCTTGAGCGCCGCCACTCTGGCTTCTGATTCAATCTCCAGCAGGGTGGAATTGGCGCCTGTTTTCTTCATGGTTACAATCATGGCGGATTCGAATTTCCTGAGGTAGACAATCCTCAAGTTCCCAGGCTTCTGGAACCCCACGGCAGGGTTGTCAGTGACCTGCAGAACAACAATTCCACCTACCTTAAGAGCCCGGTTCACGAAATCCGAGGTTGCTGTCAAGCCATGGGCAAATGCGAAATCATATGTCTCCTCTGGGATCAACCTTTGGCGCTGGATGTCTGAAACAGAGACCAAATCCATGTTATAATCAGAAATGACTCGAGAACCATAAATGGCTTCCTCGTCGCCATTGCTGCTGACAAAAAGGGCTCGATCGCCCTGTCTGAGAAGGCCTTCATTGGCCAGATCATGAAAGACAAGAGGCAATAGATCCACACTGATAGGATCAAACACCATTTGAGCATCAGAAATGTTCCCATTTTCATGCCATGATTCTCCAATCATTGTTTTAAGCCAGGGAAAAGAGACAATAACCAACGCCAAAATTACAGCACCCAACAATTTCAGAATCCAAGAAGTATGCAATCTAATCGCCAAGAAATGGGCATCTCCATCATCAATCTGCAGGATCTTCGTTTTATCCTGAGGTTTTGGTTGAAAACCAAACAGAAGATCCATTGCTTTAAAACTCGAATCTCTGGGATTAAACAGGCTCAGAAGAAAACAGGAGGAATTGAAAGAGAATCTTGAAATGAGAACTTTTTATATGAAATCGGAGGAAACAAAGACTACAGATCTTTAGGGGACTTGAGAGATGGTAGGAGAAGAAAGTAGGCAAATTTATTTAACTAAGAACAAAATTGGAGTTGAAGGATGCAAAAAAAAATGGAAAGATTAGCGAGTGCAAAACCTGGAAGCAGTGTGATTACCGCCCACAAGTGCAAATCGGTTATTTTGCAACCTTAACCAGAGTAATAACAGTTCTCGCAATCTCTGCATCTCCATTTCCTAAATTTACACTCCACCTTCCTTTCTAAGGTTTCCAGATTGATGTTGGGTTGGCAGTAATTCTGAATAAATTTCATCAGAGAAGTAAGGAGGAGGCACAGCTACAGGAAGGGAGGGGTTTTGTTTTTTTATTTGTTTTTTTCTTTTTCTTTTTCTTTTTATGGTTATATATTTGTGGGTGGGTGTCTCTACACTAATTTGTCTTGTTCGGTTAACAACATATAACAAAGAGATATGAGGTTGCAACGGGAGTGGTTGGCCAGGCACAAATCTCTCTACTTCAGAGGGAAAACCATGGAGATGTCATTTTGAAAATTTACCAATAAGCACTTGTCACAAATCTACTCTCCATAAGCTCGTCTGGAAAGATGCATCTGAGCAGAAAAAAAAAATTGTTTTATTATATGGTGAAGAAGCTAAAAGATCCACCAAGAAAAAGTAGTGCCACCACATTATGAAGATTAATAATTGGATCAATAATAATTTGCTCTTTTTAGGGGGCGTTTGATGGGAGATGAGGGTTATGAGAATAAATCAAACAATGTAAACAAGAACACAAGTAATTCATACGGATATTGAGTACAAGGATAGTTCTCTGACAAAGGGAACAAAAGTGTGTTTTACTCTAATGTCACAAAGAACAAAAATGACTCAGCCACGAGATCTCAAGTGTTGATTACAACAAAATCTCAAGAATACCAATTCTCCCTTAACAATCTCTGTCAAACTCCCCAAATCCTTTAGACCTCTGGCTCCTAGTCCTATATGACATTGGAACAAGCCGGTCTTGCACTCTTGGGCTGGCTGGCTGGCCCTAGCACAGATATCTCATGCACAGCTCGATGAACTTTTGGGGGTTAGTGTAGGCTATCGTGATGGTTAAGTAATTCTTTCTAGGTTTCTTCTCCAGTCTCGTCTACATCTTGAAGTGTGGAATCTAAAGCTATTCATCATGCAGGTTGTTTATACAATTCAGTCAGGAGCTACGGGGAGGTAGAGATCCAGGAGTTCTTAATTTCTTATGAATAGTATTTTTAAGTCACACAATTACACAAGCAGCACGGGCTAGAGCAATAAGAAAGCTACAAGTGAACTGGTAAACTCACACATTTGATAAGGCATTAATCTGAAATATAACAATCAATTTATGCCTTCGTGGCATCTTAGCACAACTTATTTTGTTCAATTATCACTTTGGTAAGTTGCATTCTGCAAAATACAAACTATGAAACCAATAACGTTTTGACATATTAGATGAGACTGAAATGTTGTAACCATTCAATTCTTATAGCCATAGTAGAAAAAGTGAGATCGTTTTTCAGAATTCAAACCATCTAAATTGAAGAATTGGTCATCCTATGATGTTAATTTACCATTTCCTTATAATAGCCATTGCATATCACTCATTTTAAGCTATAAAGAAATTCATGAGTTTAAAATGTTGAAATTACACGAATAGTTACCTCCCGGCATTGCATAGAAATTTACTGCTAGCAAAACTACTCTGATCTCCCGATGTACTTATGCTCTAACTGGTTTCTGTAAGACAGCAGACAGGTACACCTCCGACTTTTCTGACCCATTGCTCTTCTCTCCCACAACCCATTTTAACTTCTTGTATCCAAATGCCTCGATCAACCGAGTTAAAACCTTTTTCTTATCATCACTTTGACAATAAAAGTTATCCAACCAAAACAACCCTCCGGTCCTAAGAACCCGATCAATGTCAAACATCAAGAATTCCAATTTCTCAGGGCGGCCACCAACATTCAGTCCATTTCCCACATGAACCAGATCAAACACATTGTCATAAAAGGGGAATCGATGATCCAAACTTATATAAAGCGGAAAAAGCCCTCTTGAAGCAATGAACTCATTGAAAGGTGCTTCAATATTCAAAGCTGCAGTCACCACAGTCAAATTCCTCTCAGCCATTCTAGCAGCAAAAGTTCCAGAGCCACCACCAATATCAAACCCAATCCTGATTCCACCATTTCCCATTGAGAGCACATCATCAAGCAGAAAATCATTCTTCCCTCTAGCCTTAACATATTTCTGAGTCTCATACCCACTAATTATATCAAAGCAACCAGCACAATCTCTGTTCAATTTCTTGGAATTCAAACAAGCAAAGTTCTTGCAAGCAAGGCCACTCCAACTATAAATCTTTTCACTAGTGTTCTTCCAAAGAGAAATAGGAAAAGGTTGTAAACCCACCTTAGGTATAGTCTTGGAAAAGCACCTCCTCCTTGGCAAAGGCTCACAGCCCCTCAAAATCAGCTTCTGCCCAAGACTCCAATCATCCGGACAAGCCCCACTGACCTTATAGTTCATGAACTGTGACAGCAAATCTACAGATTTTTCACAAGAATGGCCCACAGCAGCCACCATTTCAGTGATCCCAGTTCTTGAATCTTTGCCCAGAGGGAGCTGGTGGTGAAGCAAAAAAGCCCTCAGCTCAGCAGCAACATTGGGTCTGGAAAGATCAATGCTTTCATACCCTAGGAGCTGTTTCTGCACCTGGGCAAGCTTCTTCTGAGAGGAATCGATCTCCCTGAGAATCAAGGAGACTTGCTCGGAGATGAGGGAGATGTTCTTGTGGGTCTGGTGAAGTAGGAGATGGGTTTGATGGGGCTTGGGCGCGTGTGTGAAAGCGTAAAAAGCAAAGAGATTTGTGGTGAGTACCGAGCAGATCATAAGGACATTTACGGCTGAGGAGCAAACGGAAGCCCTGTTCTTGAATCTTGCTGTGCCGTCTCCGATTTTTAGCGATACAGAGCCCATTTTTAGGAAGCAAGCGCGAGTGTTGTAACAGAGAACACAGTGAAATTTGCGAGCGAGAAGTGAAGTGTGGAACTGAGAAACAGCGGCGAGTTGATTGAAAAGCAAGTGAGAGAGTAAAATTGGAGACGTGATGATTATGGGGGTGGGGGAAGCAAATAGGGATCGGAACCAAAAAAAAAAAAAAAAAAAGTAGTCTGCTTTAGTATGCTGGCTGTCCTTCACCATGCATCCACAGATTCTTGTATAGTCACATGACGACAGGTTACCAGAAGTCATTAAAGTATGGAAAATAGTTTTACTCAGAATTTTTATTTTTACCATAAAATTTTTACATAAACACTTGAATTGAGATTCATATGAAGAAAAAAAAAAGCAATTTATTAGTATCCGTCATATTAAGGGCATCTCATCAATGTTTTGTTCAACTTTTTAAATAAATTTAGCTCAAGTGGAAGAGAGAGCCAGAAAAGATGAAGTGACCTCTTGTAAAGATGATTTTTTTCTCTGGCATAGCCCCACTAAAATTGAAAAGAAGTTGTTTTGTCCTAGCCCCACCAAAATTGAAAAGCAGTCGTTCTGTCCTCGCATGAAGCTGTCCTCGCCCCACCAAATTTAAAGATTACAATTTAGAAGCACATTAGTGGGAGAGAATTACAATTCAATTTTCACTTAGTTCCCACCTAATTCCGAATGTAACAAAATTCATTCGTTTGGTTGGAACGGAATTAGAATCTCATGTCCTCCTAGGATTTTAATTTCATGAATTTTAGGAAGAAAAAAAATAATCCTGAGACAAAATTAACCGTCCATTTCTTTAACCTAAAATAATAATGCAGGATGGAGTTATATTTGTTTCTAATACCATATTTTAGTAGTGTAATTCAATGCCAAGCATGGGCTTACCTTTCCTTTATCAGCTCATCTTTGAACCTATTTCATTATAACCACTATGGTAGCACTTACCAACCAATACTACATCTGCCATGAATGGGGAGGACTTTTGGCCACTACTACCTTCTCTACCATTATGTGCATACCCCATCAAATTGAGAATGTAGTAACTACACACTGTTAGACAGTAATGTACTTTTACAAGAGAATGAAGCAAAAACCTTATTGAATTTTGCTCTCAAACCATCCCGAGAGGGAGAAATCCATGTTCTTTACAATTAAACGAAATAAATTAATAAATAAATAGGTAAAATTCTTTGTAAAGATTTATGTCAGTGGTTTTAAGCTTCTAGGGGGAACAAAGATTGCGGATGAGTGAGTTCTAATGAGCCACTATACATTACTTTTAAAAAAATTGATAGATTCTCTATTTTGGCAATAGAAACCTATACAATAGCAGCACTACCTTTGCTCCCAAGTCCCAACCAGCTGATCCGCTGCAGCAGGCCAAGGACACATTTGGAAAGCTTGTTTATCATCCTCTGGTGTTATTGTCCTCCAACAATCCATCAGATAATACATACATGTGGCTAATCCGTCAGATAAACGGTTTATCATCTGGGGCCTGTCCTAGGGGAGACCTTATTTCGGGTTCTATCAGGGGCGCCGCCGCTGCTGCTGCTGCTGCTGCTTTCTGATTTTTCTCGGTCCGTATTGTTTTGGCCTGGTTTTTCTGGAGGTTGGAGTGATTGCTCCTTCAAGAAGTTGAGCCGATTTGTTAGCTTTGACAGTGCTGAAGTAGTAGTAGCCCCCTGACAATCAAAGATGAAAACTGTTAACTTCACAGAAACTGGGAGCTTAAAGTGGTGCTGTAATAACCTACAAAATGATATTAACAAAAATACCTCAGTTTTTGAACCAGATTTCTTGGGAATAGTTGCAGGCCTACTAGTAGCCAGCAGAGATTCCACAGAGGCAGCGAATGATGCTGCGGGAGAGTTAAAATTCAGCAGTGGTTTATTAACTGCCAGCTGAAAATCATTTTTCTTGTCCTTGTCCTTGTCACCCTCTGCTTTGTCCTTTCTGAAGCCAGATAACCATGGAAAATCACCAAAACCAAATATAAGCAGATGAAAATAGAATGCCATTTCATCCATATTTCTTTCATTTTTTTAAAGATGGGATTTTCTATTTGGGAGGGTAGAAGGCTGAAGAGGCCTTAACGAACAAGAGAATAGAGTGGCAAAGCATGTAAAGCGTAATCAGATAGAGACTTTGTCCCAAAAAAGACACTTACAGTTTTCCTTGATAATTTAGTTTTTGATGTGGAATGCCTGCATCGGTATGATATTTCATATTTTGTTCCCGCTGTTTGTTGAGTTCCGCTTCGATATCAGCAGCCTTCTGTTTCAAATTCATAACATCTACCTCAATTTGAGCAATCTCCTCAAGCTTTGTTTTCACCTATTGCAACAAAGAAGATTATTGTTACCAGCATAATAGGATATAATATAACATATGCCAGAGATGGAGTTAAACTGACAGTTTTGTTTATAGTGGAAGGGATGGACTGTTGAGGATTAGTAAGTTGAGCTGCAAATATCATCCTCAACTCCTGTTCCTTCTCCAACAGTTCCTGAAGCCTTGCCACCTGTCCATGTCAAAAGTTTAAAGATTTCAAATCTACTAGACAAAAAGAGCAATCAAAACAGACTCTGTGACAGTTTGATCAGGGTATCAGAATTACAAAAGGGAAGACAGCATCAAAAACCAGAAAAATGATCCTAAAGCTAAAGAGTACGCATGTCAAGAATTTCTTACACAAAAATGAATGGGATATTAAAGCAAGTCAATGCAGAGGCTCCATGTACCAAGAAGGCAGTTGGCTAAATTTCTCACAACAAAAAAATAATCCACTAATATGGCACAGTACAGATGTAAGTGGGAAGATAAATGATAAGATATTTGACCACATTGTGCAAACAGTAACTGTTGTTAGAGGCTTTCAAAAGGGACTCGACTGATACCAAAGAGATGTGCAAATCAAAGACAATGCTATTTTTTGTTTCCTCAAACAATTCCTGATTGAAGGTGCAATGTTAGTCAGGGAAATTCCTGCAGTCAAATATGCTTTAATGTGTTTTAAAGCTAATGTAAGTTTTCATTTCATCATGGCATTGCACCAGTCTACAAAACTTAGTTGTAAGCATCAATATATATCACTTTAGCATGCCCAAGGGTTTAATGCAACCTCAAAGTGAGTTCTATTTTATATATGTATAGAAAAAATTATTAACTAAAAAAGCACTCATCTAGAAACTAAAAAAGCAAAAGTACCAGATCAAGAACATACTTCCTTCTCAAGAGCTAGACGACGCTCATGCAAAGTACCCCTTCGTTTCTCCATACCTTCTTGTAGAACTTGATTCACCTTAGCCTATCAAGACAAGATAAAAATTATGATACCAAAAATGAACAAGAAAAACATATAATCAAGATAAAGAGTGTGGATACTCCATATGAAAAATGATTATGATACCTCCTCAGCGATTCTGTTTTGTAAGTCAGTTTTGGTGGCCTCAAGCCTCTCGAGTTCAGCACTAAGAAGAATGAAACAACAGGATACCAGAATAATTTGTCAAATATATTGGTGCAGATGATACGAAAGGAAGTCAGTTTGCAGATTTTTTTTGAAAGAGAGATGATGCATGAAGCACGTCTCATTCTAAATATTGCATGCAATATCAAGATGGAATCATAACACAATCTGAAATTTACCAAATTCTATTATCCAAAACAGGGCATCCAACCTACAGTATGTTATCCTAGTAGGTAATCTAGTCCAAAAAGATCTAGGTGAAGACAAAAGTAATCAACACCAAATTTTTGTAGATAGAGAAAAGGTTGTAAAGCAAATAACATTTGGTCTGCCCCAATGCGAAAGGCCCAGGCATCAAGCTGGGTAATCCCAAAATAATAAGAACAAGAGCTGTGAGCTGTAAATGAGTCTGAGTTCATGTCTATAAAGTAACAGAAATGTTTTGCCTTATAATTTGACAGATTGCAAGGGAGTCACTTACTCATCATCATGGGCGATACCAACAGCATCGATGGATTTCTTCTTCTTGCCCTGTGTTCAAGAAACAAAAGAAAAGAACATGAGTAACAATTCTATTAAAAGCATTTCAAATGTAGAGACTTAACTAGAAAATAGTTTAACATTAAGGAAAAAAACTGATGATATATATACCCAAGTAAAATAGTAAATGAGAACTTGAAGTGACATAGAAATGAGAACAAGTCTGCATTGGAAAGGTATATGTTATCTAAAAGAGACTGTAATACTAACAGGAACACGTCCCAAGAGGGCTTGTCGCTGAACAGCAGGCACTGTTGCATAATTTCTAGAATTTTGAGAAGGGGACATGTCAGAACTTTCAGCATTGGATTCAGTACTGTCTATCCTTCCCTTTGTTTCAAGAGCATTGCCTAATTCAGGTGACCTAGGACTGGAGACCTGCATCTTCAGTATAGCAGAATAAGTTTACTAGTTTTAGAGACAGGGAGATGGCTGGGGGATGAATAAAAGGCTGTGGTTGAGATATAAAAGGCTATGGTTGACATATAAAGGAAAATGGAATAAACAAAAGAAACTGAATATTGGACACTCAACAGAAAGCATTGGAAAAAGTTTAGCACAAGTCTGAGAAACATTTTAACTGTGAACAAACACTTCTACCAAAATTGAAATATTTATATGGTGGTAAAGGGCTTAAATTACTGCTATTCTTCAAGAGAGATACCAGGTTATACCATCCAGGATGACTTGGTGGCTGCACACAACTCAACTCAATTAGGTCCTAATTCTAATTTAGTTGGTGCAGCACTGCAGCTACATGAATTTCACTATTATTCAGCTACATGAATTTCACTGTAGGAAATGTTTCTAAATTGCTTCAATCCAAGAAAGTTTCAGAATACATGCCTTACATGAAGCATATTGAAACCATCTTAATCTATTTTTGCTTGATTTGTTCTCGATAGGCAACACTCATGCCTTTCTTGAAATTAGTTAAGCTGTTATATTAGTTAATTTTTTAATGTTCTCAAATTTAGATTGTCGGATATTTTGCCATGTATGGCATCAGATCCCATCTGAAGTATTAAAAAAAAAATAAAAACAAGTCCAAGCTACAGGACTCTCAAGCATAAAGATGCATACTGGGGTTTTGCAAAGATGGTAATGCAATGAGGGAACCAGAATATATAATCAGTGAAAGGGGTGTCAGGGATGATTTCATATCCATCTATGTCTGGTAGATGCTCTGAGGGAAATTTCAACAAACCTTACTAGCACCGTCATTTCCAGTCTCACTGGTAGCATTAGATGCACGCTCAGAATCTTCTATGATGTCTGCATCAGAGCCCTCATCAGCATCATCGCCATCATCTTCTTCACATTCTTCTTCTCCTTCATCATCATAATCACTACCTTCATAACTTCCATCATCATCAGTAAGTTCTTCACTCCCGCTTCCGCTACCATCCGAGTCAGAGTAAAGTTCAGGTTGCACAGAGCCTTCCTGCTACCAGTTAAAATGGTTATTAACCAAGTATAAATTTAGGTTGGGGGGAAGAAAGATTATTAGGCACAAAAGAACAGAAGATGGAAATATTCTTTGTAACTGAAAAAAGAAGGTTGACCAGAATACATATCTTTTATTGTTTAGTAAAACAGTGATATACTAAAGCAGCAAATGTTTCAAAAAAAAAAAAAAAAAAAAAAAAAAAAAAAGAGCAGCCAACTACTTTTGGTGGGTTGCCAAGAAGACTGCTAGAACCAGTAAAACAAAGCCTGGATGGAATCATTTCTCCAATCTCAAGCATGCCCACAGTGCTGCTGGCTGCTGCTTTCAAGGAACATGGGTTCCCTGAGCCACCTCAGTGGTGGGTGGGTCATTAGCAATGTTGTTCTCAAGAAAACTTTAAGGTGTTTTTTGGTTCAAAATAGATAGTTCCAGGAAATAGCAATCCCATCTCCCCCATGGGAGAGGATAATAACAATTTTTTGGGATTAAAGGTGGGGTCTAACCTCTAATCCCTCCACCTTAAAACTTAGCAAACATGGGAATGCTAGCCTAATCTATCTAAATTCCACGTAGCAAACTGCCCCTAAAATTAATATAGTATATGGATTATATGGAAGTCTAATGAAATGATAACTGAGAGTATTGAGTAACTCATTTCCTTTTGGCAAATCAAAATGTAATTGCAGCACTAACACCAATCCATGCACACTGGATGCATGTTACAAAGCAAACCCACTACATAACTAATCCCAAGTACACTAGGACAGAAGAAAACCCAACAAACCTGAATGAGTTAGACCAAAAGAACTATATGGATCAACTAGTAACACCTTAAACAACCAGAGAAAATCCTATTGCATTAACTCTTAATATATGAGAATGTAAAGAAGTTTATAAGAGAAACAGAACAATTTCATTTTTCGCTAGGAGTGTGAGTTTATTGTAAGGTCATAACCATACTCATGAATTTGCAAAATGCATACTATCAGGGCTAATATACTCAGCCCAGCCCAGAATTAGCCATAGTTTGGTCTGGGTCCAACAATCCTAGGGGGGCATCAGAAGGGTGCTCAGAGGCCCAGGGGCAAATACCCAGTATGACAAGAGGGGTCAGATGCTGCTGAGATCTTGCTAGAGACATTGAAAGGTAGCAATGAACCGATTACAACATGGCAGTAGATGTGGAAGTGGGTTACTGAGCATTGCTCTCAGGTCAGCATAGGAGTTATTTAAAGGCCCTCACCTTATCTGTTTATCTTCACACAATCTCAGCCAGTTACTAGCATTCATAGCATTCCAGCAAACGTGTAGTCACAGGCCTTAGTTGCTACAAAAGCTTTAACCCATCTATTGTTTTTCTTGCCATGATTGCAAGAAAACTTGCTGTTTATGTTGGGATAGCTAAATTAAAACCGACACATACCAAATGAAATGATGTATGTGTTGCACAAGCAAATTCATTTCTGCATGCATACCAAAGAAATTTTGGATGCCCTCCCAAAATGACTACAAATTTACTGATAATTTAAATCTCAACTTCTCAATTGATGTGCTAGTTAATAGCAATCACAAGATATAAAAATAACTAAAAAATAAATCATACCCCAAAAATATTATCATACTCCTCAATTAAAGTGATAACAATAGCTTGAGCATGATTTGCTGCAGCAGCTGCCTGCAGAAGTTGAAGAGAACCATCACCACCTAAATCAATGGTATGTTCAAGTTCACACTCTCCAGATAATAGAGGGCGAAGTAGCAAAGGTGCCATGCAAGCAGCAACAGCTGAAGTGCTCATTCGGTTCTCATTCTTGAAAGCAACCACATGTCTCATCATTACAAGAATTCTGGTTCATAAAAGCAAAATGAATTCGTCAAAATTTACCTGAAGTTCTTCAGCATTTAAAAAACATATGCAGAATAATGAAATAAAAGTTACAAGGGTCAACATCCAACAAAATGTATCTAGTTATTCTAGCAAAAACATTATGCGCTTAAGGGGAATTATAATAAATCAATTCAACATAGAACTAAGAAATTTTCCAAGAATGCACTTAATTATCAGCAGGCATGCATGTGCACACATAATGGGATTAAAATGAAATTAAGAACCATAAAAGGGATTTTAAAAAGGCAACTTCAAAGGCAATCCTGACATCATACAACAAAAGTTAAATGAATCAAGAGTGTAGTTATTATTGACACCTCTGTAATAAGCGTCGATTGGGCTCAGGAAATGTCTCCAATATAGCTGAACGAATAGCATTGACTTTATTGCCACGGTCAACGCCTAACAGTAAATATAAAACAATCCAGTAAATAAAAATTAACCAAAGCTCTAATAAAGTAGTTACATGTGACAAACCCTTCAATTTTACCACTTTAGAGAACATGTATAACAACCACAAAACCTAATATATTCAAGATCTCTAGCCATTAGATAGAGAAACTACCTATGATATCTCTGCCCAAAATGGTTGCCTTACATGGTTAACTAAACTTGACTCAAGTTATTTACAATTTATTTTTTTGTAATATTTAATTTATTAAATAAAATTTATACATTTAGAAACTACATTTAAAATTATATTAAACACAAAAGGCCAGTTTTGAAAATTATAAAGAACTATTAAAGAAAATAAGAAGAAAATTATAAAGAACTGTCAAAATAGAATTGCCAATTTGACTTCACCCTTCCTTTGAATTTCGTGATATTCCACCCATGTGGATGACAAGAATAAACTTAGTTGCTCCAAGAATTTCAATTTATGGCACTCTAATAAATCTTTTTTAAGAAGTGGTTTGCTTTCTTCCCTCAGTTAGTTTACTTTCTCCTGGTCCTGTGTCATGATTATTCTCTTCCTTCATGTGTTTATGTAAATTGTAAAAAGAAAGCAAAAGAAATAGCTTCACTTGATTCCTCCACTGGAGGACTCCCCTGGACAAATATCGCTAAATCCCCTTTTGAATGCACTATTTTGATGTTTACAAAGAAAATAGTGTGATTGAATTTTGTTTAATTAAGCAAAAGAAATAGAAACTCTATGTGCTTGAGCCCAATTGTGTACAGCAAATCATGCTGTTCTATCAAGTCTTTTTTTATACCACTCACCATCACAAGGATCTCTATGCTCTTCTGTAAAAATTACGGGCAAGGAATAGAAAAAGTCCAAATGGAAAATTGTTGCAAGAAACTTACGGCATGCATCTAAAAGAGCGCTGCAGCAAGATGCAGGAACTGGAGAAGATGGTAGCTCCCGGAGTATATACTATAGATCAATTCAGTGTATAAAACAACATAAGAAAAGTTTCTACAATTATTTAACATAACCATTGTTTATGCTTCTCATAAAAGGATATACCTTTATACAATCAGCTATAACATGTGCATCCTCATCTGCAGAAAACTCAACTTTTCCTGGAATAAAAGTTGAACAGTACCAAATAATTTAATCTGCCTGGGCATTCATAATATCAAGTATATGTAGTGATATCTAGGCTTCAGTTTTAGGACAGAGCTATTCACTTATCAAGAAAAGTATAACATACTAAATAGTAACTGCAGTCTCTCTACCTCCTGTCTGCAAATTTTAAATAAGTCCTCCCAACAGTTTAAACAAAATAGAGGAAAAAAAGGGAGGGGGGGGGGGGGGGGGGGCTT
>NC_044916.1:35502676-35560551 GCF_003576645.1 Ipomoea triloba | reverse complement strand
AAAAGGAGAGGGGGGGGGGGGGGGGGGGGGGGTGGACTCTTTTTTTTTTCCATGCTGTGGTGAACATGTATCTTGAAAAAGTCAGTCCTTAATAAATGGATCTTTGAAAGAAGTTTGTAGCCAATTGAAAGAGTCATTTCCAAGAATGATTCACTTGTTATAAGAGCTTCAGATGCTTTTTGAATGCAAAACATAGGCACATAGCACTTCCCTGCTAGTTCTCTACTTAAATATCTTTAATCCAGCTCATTTCTCAATTAAAGAAAAAACTCAAAGGGATCATCAAAAGCAAAGGGGAAAAGCAACAGACCCTGTTCATATTCTCGGATTCGACGCTCAACATCATCAACATAAGCAGCTTGTCTCAAGATGCCTTCAACTTTAAGCCCTGAAAAAAGGAATCCAATCAATCAGCACCTAACAATTGGCAAATATGTATTTCAAAAACCTAAGCAAGGAGTAATGAAGAAAGCTCAACCATTGTTTTCTACACAGAAAAGGGCTTATTAAGTGATCAACTTCAATAATCATACATAAGCATAGAAATTTTATGACTAAAGCCTATGAGGAAGAAAAGGCAAGTTATGCTTGAACACTAATAATAAGTCAAAGAACTTGATGAATGAAAATTCTTTAAAATGATTTCCTTTGCAGGTTTCTCTTTTAAGAGAAACTAAGGTGAGTGCATTGGATTTATGTGTGCTATGTAATTCTCTTTTTCAGTTTTGGTAAGTCAAGTAATGGACTAAATGCACTGGGAAAGTTCCAAAAATAATTGCAGAACCCATGTTGGACAAAAGGTCCTCAAAGAAATTAACCCAATAATATATGCATAGGGAGTACAAATTCTTTACACCAAATATGAACAAATGTAAGAATGTATACTTTATTACCAAAACCATGTAGTACCTTTCTTTGTCAAATCAGGAATCAAGAATCAGGATGAGATCCAGATTTATGTCTCAGAATAATTTAAAAAATTAAAAAATTAAAACCTGCAGGTTCTAGAGAAGATGACGAAGGATTTGCATAAATGAGGCTAGATGGGAATTGCTATGGGTACTATTTAGTATTTACTGTTATATTTTATGCATAATACATCTAATTTAATCATTTTTAATCCAAGAATCCTTTCGGTAATACTCTAACTTGATTAAAAATTGTTTAGTTAAAAATTGAAGTTCATTTAAGCACATGGCCAGCAGCAACATTTACATGCTAGTACCGGTACAAAGGAAACCCAAACCCTACTTTGAAACTACAGCAAGTTCAGGTCTCTTCAAAAAAAAAAAAAAAAAAGAGTGCATAAGTACATATTTAGCAAATTCAAGACATCAAAGTGGTAGGAAACTTTACCGTGCTCTTCTAGAAACTTAAGGGCTTTCTCCAAAAAAGATGGAGTTCCATCTATTTCTTCCAAAGCAAGTAAAACTGGTTGACCAATGACCAAGGATTTCATGGGTGGCCTGTCCTTAGCTACAGAACGAAAATGAATGCATTTTGAAGTTAGGCTCCAAGAGAAAGATACTTAAATTCTGAAGCAAATGCATTTTTGGTCAAATAAAATTTTCAGATAAGAGGAATCTCGTACAATTAAGTCTAAGAAATAACTCTGCTGAATTATCATAGCTAGTTTAATACCAAGTATATATCTCGATTCAGTCAAAGGGAATCTCCCCTCTTTGGAGAAATATATAGTACTATAGTAGTCAAGCAGTGATCAAAACTCAAAAAGATGTCATTTTTTAGTAAAGCTCCCCTGATGAATTTCTATTTGCTGAAACTGCATCAGGTTGTAGAAAACCAAATGTAGCCAACTGTTACCAGAAGTTCTCCAGTCATCATTTTACATAATGAATCTAACAATTTCTAAAGAAAATAATGCATAAACTTCTATAAAAAAAAAACTTTGTACTTGCTAAATTGGAAGCCTATGGTTATTTTTTTAAATGAGAAAAAAAAATTAAAAATAGTATTCTAGCATATCAATTTGAACCCACTGCAGACAAACCTCATGCATGTCAGTACATGGGCTTCACAATATGCCATACTTTTTTATTTCCTTTTCTGTACTACAACAATTCAAAAGTTCGTGGAGCTAATATTAACAGAAACTTATTATATCAAACAGCTCATTTGACCCATAGCAACATTAGTAAAACATTTACATTGTTCTGAAGAAGCATCAGCTCCATTTGCCTGGAAAACTCCATTTTGTCCCACCATGAGAGCAGCACTTGGTGCATTTGCCAAGGCTTCATCAAGTGCAGTCTTCCACTCAAGCAAATCTTCTAATGTTTCAGCCTAAAATATCAGGAGTGCTCAACACAACATAACAACTCAGAAGCATATTATACACAAGCAGATGACTGCAGATGACACAACTCAAGGATGAAAGTTTAAAATGAAAGTCAGTCCAGATATTCAAATCTATCCTATCCCCCTAGTTCCTACCAGAATATCAAAATCAGAAGAGAAGTAAGAAAATAATAGTTAAGCAGAAACAAAGATATGAAAAGATACAAGATAAATACAAATTAAAAGGAAAAAAATACATTTGAAAAGAAAAGGAAAATCTAGACAAAAGGCATCAAAAAGACCAAACACCTTAAGTGTGAAAGTTCGCCCATCACGACCATCAGGAAAAAGCATAGTCAGGAGCTTCTTATCTTCTTTGACAACCACGCTGTAAATTCATTGACAAGTGATTAAACACATGCATAATAAAGGGTACAGACTTCTAGGAAATACATTTGATTTAAAACAAAAGAAAGAAGCTATTAAACTTTGTGAAGCATAATGATAAAGACAAGCCAACCTGCCTGAACTGTTGAGATCAATACCCCCAAGTGTTAAATTTGCTTCACCTCCTTTTTGAGGAGCAGCAGTCTAAAATATCCAACCAATAGGATTAAAACAGAAATCAAGTGATACACGTGCATACACACACATATATTCTCATAAACTAGCATGAGATTTTCTGTTAAAATGAAGACTAAAAGGCATAATGCATTAATTCCATAAAGGCATAAGTAATATGAAGAAGACAACACTGATTCGATAAAAGTTAAATCAACCTGCCTGAACCAGAAGTTGAGACTTGAATTAGGACAATGATAATTAATTCAAATTTAAAATAATACTAATAATGAATGTGCAACTTAAGTACCAAAAAGTCATCTACCTTCCACAAAATCCTACAATAATATCCTAACCATCAGCAAGTGAAACCAAATCATTGTCCCCCACACCAAGTGCAAAGAACCCACTACATGTTTCAAGTTAATAGTTCAGGTAATTTAGTAAAGGAAGAACAATATCTATATGGATGTTGCATGTCAACTGGAGCAGCATTTGTACAGTATACTAAATCAGTCATAAAATGATATTGGTCTGAGAGCAATAATACCAAATAAGTCTTAATATAAAACTGTGGAATAAGAAAGGGAGACATACAGGATCACTTCTAAAGAAGACCAATGAGGTACGTGTTAAAACGAACCACCTTTTCTTCCATGAAGTCCATCCAATACCTACATGCAAAATGAATTAGGAAATTCAAGGAACATGCTATTGGCTACCAAATGTCAGGTTTTGCATTTTCCATTCTGTTATGTACTGAATTTCTATTTGGACATTACTCTTTTTTAATTATAAAACAAATATTTTGTGACAAGGAGTGTTGCGTACAATGTATAATGCAGGAAACAGGGATTATACTAAATATGATTTTTGCTAAATAAGATGACCATGACGTACTTGCAAAGTAACAACAAAAAGTAAAAAAGAATCTAGTAATCTAGTAGATAATCTTAATAACAATGGAATTTGACGATAAGACCATCTTCCAGACTCCCACTGTCCTACAGTAATGAAAAAAAAAAAAAAAAGTAGTTTACCAAAGTTTACTTCAATGTACTAAATTTGCTATCACCATCATCTATGATTCTAAAGGAGTACTTTACACATATGTGGTGTCCAAGAACAAATGATCTATAAATGCAAATGAAGAAATGTAAGAGAATGGCTAATGCTACCAAAGCAATTAGGTTGTTCACAACTACCCAAGAAATATAATTATATATTACTCCGTAAAAGAGACCAAATTGAGGCAAATACTACCTAGATCACTCATTGTCCACTAACAAACTTGAGACACTATTACACTCTTACTAGGAACTCAAGATTAAATCATATTATGGAGTATAGGAAGGAATCTTGTTAAATGTTTTACCAGTGAAGTTCACAGTTCACAAAGAACATATGCAATGCAATAGTTTAGAAACAAGTATAGGTAAAAAGGAAAATATGCCTCAAATAAGTAACTCAAAGTAGTGACAGGAATAGGATAAACATCATGTAAATCAGTAAATGTAGAATAACACTAAAAAAGATCCTTTTATATCCAAAAAGTACAATAAGATTTCTACCCAAAGCAAAAGAAGAGGGTAGGCAAACCTTTAGACGATATAAACAGGGGGCCCGTTTTGTAAACCTGCAAATAAACATAAAATTGGATTGGACCTTTGAAATGAAAAAAGCATCACCAACTCTATAATCTATATATAGCATTGTAAGTATAATGTAAAACGTATATTCGTGTAAAAACAGAAAAGCATTTGCTGATAAATTTTAAATAATAATAATAATAATAAATAATAATAAAAGACAGTTTCGCAGATCATGATTACCTTATTGGCAGCGCGATTCTGTTCTTGATCATTGGAGCTAACAGGCGGAAAATTACCGCCTTCCCCCTGCAACCCAAAATGATAACAGAAAAATGGAAAATTTTCAAAAATTCAATATAATAATGACACTGGATTCAAAAGTCAAAACATTTCAAAAACACACATAAAACGGAGAGGCATAAATCATACCGGAGGAACTTCAGCGTTGCGGTTAGTCATGTTGTGATTCTGAATATCGACATCAACAATCTCAATCAGGAAGGATTATCCTACATTTTCAAATGATCAGATTCAATTATTCAAAAGCCTCGTCATCCGCATAACGAATCGGAGCTCCTCTTCGATTCAAACCAAAAAAAGAAAAAGAAAAGGCGGATCAGAAAGTAATACAAACCATCCGTATATAGTTATCCAAAAAGGGAAACGAAATGATAGCAATGATGAAGAGGAAGTTTTTTTTTTCCTATGGCGAATTGAAGTTTTATTCTTTAAAAACAAAAAAAAAAAAAGGATTGTTTTTACATTTTCATTTCTGAGAGTAACGACGGCCCTCGTGGAGGACTCTGGCTAACGGAAACCCGAAGGTCAAGCAAAGAACGCATGGGCATTGAGCTTGGAGAGAGAGAGAGCTCTGGTTTTTTATCTTTCGTGTAGGCCTCTGCCTATTCGCAGCCATTGATTTCCTTACACGTGGGCCGTACATCTCTCCCTCCCAATTGTCCAACTTATATTTTGGAGGGAAATTTTATTCACTATTAAAGGCTTTAAAGCTTCAGTTTTGTTTTTCGACTCTTATGCATGTTTTTATATTTTTATATTTTCCGTATAGAGATCCACATAATGTTTAAAATATTTATCAGATTTCATAACTTTTTTTAATTGATTTATTATACCACAAATTAAGCAAAATAAAATCCTTAATTTATAATTTTATATGATATACTACTATTTCTATTTTCTACAAAAAATGAAATCTTGTTCTCAAAAAAAAATGAAATATTTATCATGTTGCCAAATTACTTTATGATTATGCTACATACTTTTGTATATATTTACCATTCACAAATATATGTTCCTAATGTAACAACAATGGCATGTTTTGTGATATGACAATTACATGTTAACAATCATTATGTTTGTAAGTAACAATTTTAAAATGTCAAACAATTATGTAATAAAAGAGGCATATGTTATCAATTCTAACCCCAATGTAAGGTTGATTATCCACTAAACCAAATACTTCATATTTCCCATAAATTAAAGTTATTACATTTCTATTATAAAAAAATTATGTTGATTGAATTAAATTTTGATCTCTCTCATATAGTGTAAAATGGTGACAAGCAAGTAGAACATAATTATCGTATTAGAAAGTCACTAGCTCAATTATTTACCTTTCATGTGTGATTTGTAAGCGCTTTACCTCATGCATATTTTGTGAGCTATTACACAAGATTGAGACTTATTCAATACACACTTTTAAATAATGACTACGAGTTTCCCTTGTCACCCAGAAGAGAGAAAAAAGAAAAAGAAAAAGAAAAAAAAAGATTGAGAGGCAAACAAGTTCTACACACAAAGGGCATTTCAATTGAAGGCATAACATATTTACAGGACTAATTGACAGGAGACATTGATCAAATTTGCACGAAAGAATGGAACTTATGTTACAGATAGTAGATGAACGTTTCAGGCTACTATGGCAGTCTGACCACTACATCATTCTGAGAATCAAACTTCTTCCACCTATTTACATTTGCTGCTCAGAACAGCTTTGATATAACATGGCAGGATGTCCAGAAGGCTGCCGTGGCAGCTCTAAGAATGGCCGGGTTTTGGTATATCCTGGTCAAGGCATATCCACAATAACATTACATCAGTCAAAGAGCTTCATTCGTTGAGATGTAGAAATATCCCTCAATTCAATAAAATAAATTTAAAAAATAGAGCAGTTCAACACGAACATAAGTCATTATCAAAGATCAACAATGAATTTAACATGTGCATCTCCTCTATGCAATTTAGGATAGTTAAAGAATTTTGGGACTTGTAGACTCATAGCACACCTATGCTCACGAAAATGGCCCCCCAATGTTCCTAGATCATAGTTGCAATCAATGATTGAAATTGTCTCTAAATCACTAAGGTATGTGTATAGCAAACATGCCGGGAGTAAAGTCCTACTCATGCCAGGTAAACAAGTTTAACCAATAATTTTCCACATTCTATTCGATTCACATTGACAGAACTTTCTCAGTTCAAATGCTAGTGTGTAAGCATCAAATCACAGAGCATGATGGACCTCTACAAGTGACAAGTATGAGCCAAAAACAAAGATTTTACCCCCTCAGGACACGAGAAAGAAGAAATAGATACCCAGGGAATATGTTAAATTTGCTTACCCAACTGCTGTTGCCCCCCAAGATGCTACATTATAAATGATTTTGCTTCCATCCCATGCCTTCCGAAGCTTTCCTTTCTTCTTTTTTACAGAGAATGTCTTGCTGAGGGCTGTAAGAAAATTCAGCCTTGAGATTTCTGCTCCCCATCTCATGTACACCATAGATTTATTGGTACAACTATTCTCCAGAAAAAATTAAGAAAGGAAACCGTTAAAACTAACCTTCCTGCAATTGGTTTGGTGTCAGATCCTGCAAAAAGTAAGGTACATAACTGAGACTAACTGACCAGAGAGACGTATCCAAAAAGACTACTGACAGTATTTTCTTGCTAGTATAAGCAAGAATTTCTCTATTATGCTCTATGGACGCGAGTGCACAAGGCTCCAAGGAAAGAAGATGTATGCAACCTCACCTTTGTTCAAGACTTGTCAATTAAATTAAATTTTTTTCTACAGCAATAAAAAAAAAAGGCCAAAGCAAAGGCACTGCCTACCTTAGTTTGTTTAAGAGACAACAGATATGCAGCCATGAAACATGCTATACCATCCACTATGTCTTCTTGCCGAACTAAAACATAATCCTCATTGTCCAATTCAGGATCTCCACTTTCCCACAGATCACTGTCATTGACTATGTCCCATGAACTGCATTCTTCTATATTATGCAAGAATTTAATAAGCTATACATTTGGTTGTAGCATGAAAAAGAAAGTTGACAGCAAGAATATTTTGCCGCCAGACTGTTCGCAGAGATTTACACATTAACAGCACAAGTTGCAAAAAGAAAAAGAGTTTTTCCCTTGGCACCCCCCACCGCACCCCCAAAAAAAATCAAATGTATAAAATAAAATAATTTGGAGTAATTCTAAAGACGATTGGAGAAAGTTCTCCTACTGACAAGTCTTTGTGAGCATACCAGCAATACTTTGGGGAACTGATGCTTGGGCATTTTCTAGCTTTTGAAGGAAATCTGGGCTATCAACTCTAGATTTCAAGAGATCACATAACTGTTCAAAATAAATAACAAAGCTCATCAAAAAAGAAGCAAGATAATTCTTAAGAATACCAAAAAATAAATTATGTTTCTCATCTGAAAACATTTTCATACAGAAACCAATTAAGCAAGCTAAATTGCACAAGTAGATACAGTTGCAGAATGTGAAGGAAACTTTTTCGACCTAAATCAGTATATCATAAGTGTAAATTAAAAACTGTGATAGGCAAACAAGAGGTAAAAAAGGCTTTATAGCAATTGGCAATTGCTGTATCATACAAGACCTTAGGATAGATTTACTATGAAACTGAAAAGGCCATGTTAATGCATTAATACAAGTATGATAAAATTATGAGGTTAATCGAGATAGGGCCATCAAAAGAGCATAAGAAATTCTCTGATGCAAGTATAACTTGTTTTCTTTCTGAATGTATCAACTGAAAAGTCTAAGTTGCATGATCGAAGTGCCAATCTAGGACTATTATAACCCTAAAAAAAAACCGGCATGAACATTTCTAACTAAAAAAAAGCTGCAGTTCATCAAGTTCCCAGCTAACCAAGCACCTCAAGTTCCCAAAAAATGAATCAGAAAACCTAAAATCCAAAAACAAAAAAACAATAAAATCTATCACCTCCTCCGTCTCAGCATCAGGAGACGGCGTGGATGAGGTCTCATCGTTCTCCTCCACAACATCTCTCCCAGCATCTCCAACATCGTCGTCGTCGTCTTCCTCAGTACCCCCTACGGAATTAAGGAGCTCAAGAGCTCTCTGGCACTGCTGGAGCACCGTCTCCAGGGTCTGTCTCTTCACCCGAACACGATCCGTCCCCGAATTGGCTCTCACAACCCGGATCGTCTTCTCATCCGCACCGACACCCGTCACCTCCATGCCCAAGCAATCCACAACCACCTAATCACCTATGCACGCGACGAGGACGGGACAAAAAAGCGGCGAAGGGTTTGAAGTCAACTAGACCTCTGTGCTTCTTATGCGATTGGTGAATTGGAATACCCCATGGCTAGGGTTCGGAGGTTGGAACTTAAGCTCTCAAACCGGGTCGGATCCAAAATCAAGAGGAGAAATGTAAATTTGGGTTTAGGGAAAAATACAATTTGGGATCGGTGGTGGCGTAAGCCGCCTGAGTTGTTTGGTTTCCATTTGGGCATATTATGGAATCTGGAGGACAACAATATAAGATTTCGCGTGGGGCCAAAGGTCAAGTCTCCGAGATTAATAAGTAAACTTGTTTTTCCTCACGTCTTCTTTTTTTTTTCTTTTGCTTTTTCTTTTCCTTTTTTTCAATTTACACTTCTTTTTTTTAATAAAGGTGATACAGCCAAATAGGTCATCAAATTACACGGCAAATTGCAATTAAGTCATTGAAACTTTAAAAAAATTATAATTAAGTCTTCAAACAATATAAAATAATGCAATTCAACTTAATATGGCATGTTGACCTAATAACATGCTGACGTGGCAGTTATCGAATTTTAAAATATTTTTAAAAATTTTATTTTAATAAATTTAATTTAAATAATTATTTTAAAAAATATTGTCTTCTCCGGACTATAGCATGTTACTAGGCTAACAAGTCAGTTTAGGTTGAATTTCATTATTTTACATTGTTCAGAGATCTAATTGTAATTTTTTTTTAGTTCGATAGCACAATTATAGTTTATTTCGTAGTTAGATGGCCTATTTGACCATTATTTCTTATGACCTATTTGACCCTTATTTCTTATATATATATATATCACTTTCATACAACTTGCTTCAATTTGTAAATTTTTTTTATCATCTACCATATTTTATATAATTAGTTTGTAATAAAATATAATCATTTACAAATAATCAAATAATATAAAACACCTTCAAACATATCATTAAATGCAAATTTTAATTAAAAAAAGTTTAATCTTGTATAATCCTGATAGCATAAATTTGTGTTTTTCTTCTTTTGTTTTTTTGGTAAGACCAGAAGTTTCTTCAATCGGCATACATTAGGATGTGATTCCTTAGTCAACATACATTAAATTTTCGTTGTTTTCTAACAGCCTAACAGCCTCAAATCAATAAGGCAAATAAGCCGCTTTCATTGAAAGTCAAACTTGAAATCATCTTATAATAGAAGATTAGAAGACATGAAAATATGAATGCATACTAGCTTTACAAGAATGTAGTCAGCATACAACATTAGGTTTCCTCAATCAGCATACAGAACTGCTTCTATAACAAAAACTAGCAATTTATGTATGGAAGCTAAGGTCCTGATCAAAAAATTCAAACCCCCCCCCCCCCCCCCCCCCCACCCCAAAGTATGGGGAAAGAGAAATAGTTTTCCTATTATTTTGTAAGATATGTACACAAAAAATGGCATTTTAGTAATAGTAGTTTGGGCCCTTGTTAGCAGATCCATCTCTACAAAGCATTGATCTCACTTCAAGAATGGACCTTGGAGGCTCCAGGTCCTTTTCTTGAAGTGAATGTCCTAAATGCTGCTGCATCTGTGAGGCAAATGTATCATCCAGAATCTGCAAGAACCAAAGGCCAAAAATATCACAATGGGAGTATACAATAGGGATTTGCTAGTTGATTGTAGTTTAAGTAACGAGGGAAACTCGCAGCCACTACTCTAGCCGGCAAAAGAACACAAGGAAGTAAACCAGCCTAGGTTGTCCATAGGAGACTGGCTCAAACCAAGAAGGTCAATAACAATAAGCCGCTCTTGTTGAGAGTCGAGCTTTGTAGCCTTGTGGTTACCAAGTTAATAGTCTTACCAACTTGGTTGGAGTTGACCCCAATTAATTGTAGTTTCAACACACAAGGAAATGGATGTATGAGGTGAGAGATTGATTGGTCACTCACCGAGACAGCAATGCGCGAGTTCTTGTACCAAGCTCGATTCTCTTTCCTGCTCTCCAGGAAACTGAGAACGTCCTGCAGAAATGTATAAACAAGAACTAAGTTGCAAGTTTTGGTGAATACTTGCATGATAATCAATAGTAATAAAGGCAGATCAGTTTACCTGTCCCATCCTATCCCAATAGCCACGGCAAAGTGCTACAAAGACAGTAGGACCTAAGATGGTATATAGATGATTTATAGTACTTGTTAACTGGTCCTTCAATGGCTGCATTTTGCTTCTCACATCTGATTCCGTCAAGGCATCCTTAGTATCATGCAATATCTTCTTCAGCTTTGTGCTTCCCTGTGCCTTCATCTAAATCAGAGAAAGGCACGAAATGAACAAATGGTCTTCGTAGAAGGAGGTTTCAATATGATTTGTAAATACTACTTACATTTTCTGCAAGCTTGTCGACGACTGCTTGTAAATAATTTTTGAACTTGGACCTAAGCATCACAGTCACCTCGCTGAGACGTTCTCCCGGGGCAGTGTTTCCCCCCTCAGGAATATATGACCCCCAAGACTTAAATTGCTGCTCTATTTTTGGGCGCAATATGTCAAGCATGCGCTTCATGGAGTTCAAAAGGATGCCAAGCTGGAAATTAAAGAAAGATGGTGTTTAGATTTTTTTTTTTTAAATATGCATTTTGAACAAAATTGAAGAAGTGCTTACATCATCTGGCATTACATAATGGCATACTGATCTTTTGGCAAGTTTTTGGACATATTTATTTAGTCCAAACTTCTTAGGTCCCAAATTCTCCTTCAGTGGTGACAAGACATCTGCATACTGCTTCTCTAGAGCCTCCAAAATTGCCTTCTCAATATCAGCAACAGCCTATTTAATTAAAAGAAAAGGAGAATATACAAGTCAAGATGCAGTGATGAATAATGACAAAACTTCTACAGACTGTATAAAGATATAGTGCAGTAGAAATAGCTTAAGAAGAATGAGGTCTCCGTCAGGACATACACTCTCCAAGAAAGAGGAGTACTCAGGCCAGCGTGAAATGATGACCTCATAATCGTTTAGAGTCTCTTTCAGTCTATCATACATTTCATCAATAAACGGGGTTGTTGAGTGCTGTGTGCGAACTCCTGACCACTTCACCTGCAAGTAAATGAAGTTCCTTTCATGACTGATGGAAATGTAAAGCACACAAGTATATATATAGAAACGAGAGTGCATAGCTGCACCAAAAGAAAACTGTACTTAGTGATAAGATGATTTTTGCAACTGAAATTGATTAAACTGATATGAAGAAATCTGTGCTTGGCAAATTGAAAACATTCCCTATGTTAAAGAAAGGAATAATGCTTTCTTCAGCATTGATTAGATAGAAAAAAACAATGCATTTACATGTTGCTTGTTAAGAGTCCCACATTTTAAAAATAAGAAAGAATATATGGGTTTATAAGGCTATGGGTTAGACTAGCAAATTGATTGGATTCAATCTTGTGAAGTTTTAGTTCCTTATCTCTAAGTGCTTGTTTGGGGCAATTTATTTTGGAGCTTAATACTCGAAAAAAGCATAAGCTAGGCCAAACACTAAAAAGAGAAAAAAGGCTAAGAGGCAAAGGTCCCTTCTTCAAAAAGCTCAAAAGATCCAAAAGTTGATGCTTTCTGAAAAAAGCCTCTTTTTTCATAAAGCTCAAGCTAGGCCAAACAAGCACTTCGTCAAAATAAATTCTAAAGCCTCATTGCAAAAAGTCACACAAACATAAAGTATCAGCAAGATAGTGTTGAATATATTACCTTGTCTAGCTTGCATGATTCAAGCAAAGCAAGTCGTCTATCCTGAATCCAGAGCATAATATACAAATGGAANCCCCCCCCCCCCTCCACCCCCACCCCAAAGTATGGGGAAAGAGAAATAGTTTTCCTATTATTTTGTAAGATATGTACACAAAAAATGGCATTTTAGTAATAGTAGTTTGGGCCCTTGTTAGCAGATCCATCTCTACAAAGCATTGATCTCACTTCAAGAATGGACCTTGGAGGCTCCAGGTCCTTTTCTTGAAGTGAATGTCCTAAATGCTGCTGCATCTGTGAGGCAAATGTATCATCCAGAATCTGCAAGAACCAAAGGCCAAAAATATCACAATGGGAGTATACAATAGGGATTTGCTAGTTGATTGTAGTTTAAGTAACGAGGGAAACTCGCAGCCACTACTCTAGCCGGCAAAAGAACACAAGGAAGTAAACCAGCCTAGGTTGTCCATAGGAGACTGGCTCAAACCAAGAAGGTCAATAACAATAAGCCGCTCTTGTTGAGAGTCGAGCTTTGTAGCCTTGTGGTTACCAAGTTAATAGTCTTACCAACTTGGTTGGAGTTGACCCCAATTAATTGTAGTTTCAACACACAAGGAAATGGATGTATGAGGTGAGAGATTGATTGGTCACTCACCGAGACAGCAATGCGCGAGTTCTTGTACCAAGCTCGATTCTCTTTCCTGCTCTCCAGGAAACTGAGAACGTCCTGCAGAAATGTATAAACAAGAACTAAGTTGCAAGTTTTGGTGAATACTTGCATGATAATCAATAGTAATAAAGGCAGATCAGTTTACCTGTCCCATCCTATCCCAATAGCCACGGCAAAGTGCTACAAAGACAGTAGGACCTAAGATGGTATATAGATGATTTATAGTACTTGTTAACTGGTCCTTCAATGGCTGCATTTTGCTTCTCACATCTGATTCCGTCAAGGCATCCTTAGTATCATGCAATATCTTCTTCAGCTTTGTGCTTCCCTGTGCCTTCATCTAAATCAGAGAAAGGCACGAAATGAACAAATGGTCTTCGTAGAAGGAGGTTTCAATATGATTTGTAAATACTACTTACATTTTCTGCAAGCTTGTCGACGACTGCTTGTAAATAATTTTTGAACTTGGACCTAAGCATCACAGTCACCTCGCTGAGACGTTCTCCCGGGGCAGTGTTTCCCCCCTCAGGAATATATGACCCCCAAGACTTAAATTGCTGCTCTATTTTTGGGCGCAATATGTCAAGCATGCGCTTCATGGAGTTCAAAAGGATGCCAAGCTGGAAATTAAAGAAAGATGGTGTTTAGATTTTTTTTTTTTAAATATGCATTTTGAACAAAATTGAAGAAGTGCTTACATCATCTGGCATTACATAATGGCATACTGATCTTTTGGCAAGTTTTTGGACATATTTATTTAGTCCAAACTTCTTAGGTCCCAAATTCTCCTTCAGTGGTGACAAGACATCTGCATACTGCTTCTCTAGAGCCTCCAAAATTGCCTTCTCAATATCAGCAACAGCCTATTTAATTAAAAGAAAAGGAGAATATACAAGTCAAGATGCAGTGATGAATAATGACAAAACTTCTACAGACTGTATAAAGATATAGTGCAGTAGAAATAGCTTAAGAAGAATGAGGTCTCCGTCAGGACATACACTCTCCAAGAAAGAGGAGTACTCAGGCCAGCGTGAAATGATGACCTCATAATCGTTTAGAGTCTCTTTCAGTCTATCATACATTTCATCAATAAACGGGGTTGTTGAGTGCTGTGTGCGAACTCCTGACCACTTCACCTGCAAGTAAATGAAGTTCCTTTCATGACTGATGGAAATGTAAAGCACACAAGTATATATATAGAAACGAGAGTGCATAGCTGCACCAAAAGAAAACTGTACTTAGTGATAAGATGATTTTTGCAACTGAAATTGATTAAACTGATATGAAGAAATCTGTGCTTGGCAAATTGAAAACATTCCCTATGTTAAAGAAAGGAATAATGCTTTCTTCAGCATTGATTAGATAGAAAAAAACAATGCATTTACATGTTGCTTGTTAAGAGTCCCACATTTTAAAAATAAGAAAGAATATATGGGTTTATAAGGCTATGGGTTAGACTAGCAAATTGATTGGATTCAATCTTGTGAAGTTTTAGTTCCTTATCTCTAAGTGCTTGTTTGGGGCAATTTATTTTGGAGCTTAATACTCGAAAAAAGCATAAGCTAGGCCAAACACTAAAAAGAGAAAAAAGGCTAAGAGGCAAAGGTCCCTTCTTCAAAAAGCTCAAAAGATCCAAAAGTTGATGCTTTCTGAAAAAAGCCTCTTTTTTCATAAAGCTCAAGCTAGGCCAAACAAGCACTTCGTCAAAATAAATTCTAAAGCCTCATTGCAAAAAGTCACACAAACATAAAGTATCAGCAAGATAGTGTTGAATATATTACCTTGTCTAGCTTGCATGATTCAAGCAAAGCAAGTCGTCTATCCTGAATCCAGAGCATAATATACAAATGGAACAATTCCTTTGCATCAACACCTCCTTTGACTGGCCTGGAAGAATTATTTACTAAGTCAGTATAAATTAAAGCGGGTAAACTAATTGCAAGAAGTGCATTCATGAGAGGGAAAATACTTGATATTCCAGTTGGCAAGGTCCCTCTGAAAATCCGATGTTGCAATCACAAGTGCGGTTACATGAGGTGATGGGCCTGTTGGAGGGCATGCAATGAGGAATGCACGCAACCTACTACAAAGTTCGGCACTATATATGGCAGAAGACAGGTTTGGAAGATCTATAAAACTGCAATTTCAAACAGACAAAAGAATGAAGCCAAATGCTCATGAGTTGCATGTCTATGAGTTAAAAACAGCATATTCACAAAATAAGGTATACCTGGGAAGTATATTTTGATTGTGGATCTCTATATCTGTAAAAATTTCATTTCTAATGTTTGTACACAGGGATTTCATTCTCTGATAAGCTGTAGAAACAGTCACTGCGTCCATCAAAGTTGCTTCATTATTACCACTAACATATTCATCAGTATCAGTCAAATGCCTTCTCGATCTTTTCTTGGCAGCTGCCTGCAGTGTGTGCACAAAATTTCTTGTCAATAAACATTGAAAAATAGGCAAATATCTAGACTCTATATCACAATGCATCCCTTTCGAACCTGGAAGTGGCTATAAAGCTTATTTTGGACCTCTGGAGATAAAATATCATGAAGAAGTGAATATAGCTTAACAGCAGGCTCCAACGCAGGTGGTGCCACCCCAGTAGCAGGTCTGAAAATGTCCATTAACCCTGATGGTGCTGACTCATCCAACAATTTGTAGTTTTCAAAAACTAATGCAAATATCTGTTCTAATTGATCCTCGATTTCTCCTAAGATGCGATTCTGGAATACCAAAAGAATGTTATTTATGGATAACAGTATTCACCAGGATAAACACTATTTATTGATTCAAAGCCTTACCTCTTGATGGCTTAGAGTGCTCCTGGAATTGCCTTTCATCATTACTGGCAACAACAGTTCATACACCAGAGTTAGACAATCGGCTGTCGGGGTTGCTACATCCATAACATATGAGAGGTACCTGTGATGACACAGCAGTTCCTCTAGCTTAGCAACTACGGAGTAAAATATAAAAGTGGTAGGTATGGGAAGCAGATAACTTGCTCAACTAGCATCTTAAAGAGCCTTATTGCATGTATCTTTTACCTTAGCCTGGTATATGTATCAGAAACCCCATAATATGAAGCAAATTCAGAGAGCAACCACTTCCACGGGCCATGCAGTAATAATTTTCTTTGTTGGAAATGCTGAATCTTCAAGGCAACTTCTAACACCAAGTCATATGCCACAGTTTCTGCAACTGAGCCACACTGAAACAAGAACAAATATGTGTAAAAACTCACAATAAGAAACTAGTGTATTGATCTTTTTATATTACATCTTGAGGGGGGTTGAAGTGCCAAGGAAAAATTAAACCATGAGATGAAAATGGATATCCCTTCAGGAATGTACCATCATTTCAAGAAAAGGAAAAATAAAAATAAAAAATAATAATATAATAGACTCAAACATTTTGGCAGATTTGCTTGTACATTCGATGCATAAAATTTTATTGTGGTTCATTTTTTTCTTCTTTACATTCCACATAGAACTTATCTTGAGCAAGGAACATTCACCTTGAGATTGCTATTTTCATCAATAATTGTTGAGTAGTTTATAAACAATTGCACTTTTCCAACTAGCTCGTGTTCTGGCTCATGGTATAGGGACCACCACCGCAGTTTCTCACCCTGCATCATTATCCAGTGTGAGTATCAAGAATTATCAGTTTCCAAAAAGAAAATCCAATCTCCATAGAAGGAAAAAATAAGAATAATAAATACCGGTTCCTCAGCAATTGTAGCCACTTGAGCAAGGACACGACCATAATGTTGGCCTTTGGAATCATAAACTTCAACAATTAGATCATCTGCTAGGCTATCTGGAAAGCTGTTCAGTAGATTAAAGCAGGTTCAAATTAAAAGAGGGCATGATTCATCAAACAAAACAAAAAGACATCAAGGATCGCAAGATAGCATACAATATGTGGGTTTCACTAGATCCAGGCTGCATTCTAACCACATCCTCTTCTCTGGAACTTTTTAGTCGCAATAAGCAAGAGTATGACTCTGATCAAATGAAAAGTTACTTGAATAAGATTCCTTAGTGGAATATCTTCAGGAGATAACCCAATTGGTACACCTTTTAATTAATTCATAATATATATATATATATATATGGCTATAGTTAAATAAATCACATCAGAAGAGGCTTGACATGTAAATAGTGTACCAAAAATTACATAAAACAATACATCTGTAAATTGCTATGTAAGATTATTAAAAAGTTTGCATACCTTGCACAGAGTCATAAGATGATGGACTGCTGCGCAGAGATGTGACTCCTATTTTCAGGAGCCCAGAAACTTGTTTTATGTATTGAGTACTTGCTTGCATGTATGCCAAGCTTTGGCGTGAAAAAGAACCGTTTCTAGGAGCTTGAGGAGCAAACCGGACCTTGCAAAGTGCTCGCCATCCAGAAGAGATAGATAATCGCAGATTATATAGGCGTTGCTTTACACAGTCCATCTTTAAATTTGGGGCTTTCAAGGATGAAAAACTACATCCAGTAGGTGGGTCAACAACCATTTTCACTCGTTTAACTGTAAAATGCACAGTGTTAGGAGAACCTTTTAAATAATCTAACACTGGAATAAAGAAAGTTAATGGCAAGCATTACCTTGCACCTTCATCTTTCCAGCCAATTGCTTAGACTTTGGAGCAGCCCCCTCAATTGCAGTCTCTGTCCTTTCTGATGAACGCTTTGCCATCAGGTCCTCCTCTGATTGTAGTAGGACCTGTTGCAAACTGTCAACCAAGTATAGGGGATGGAGTGGTTTTAGATTGATATGTACATCCCAAATCATTCATTAAGTTTGTGACATTTCCAGATAAGATTAAGATAAGTCTTTGCTTGCATGTGGAATGATTTGTGGTTTTACCAAAATCCTACTAGCCAGTTTTCAAATGATTACCGGTAGTATTTGGATGTCAAAGCAATCATATTTATAATTTTCAAACTTCAACATTGACATTGTTTGAAACCAAAATACATTTATAGTTACAAAATCGACATGTCGTGACATTTGTCATTTTTCCATTTTCACTTAATATTATCAGCTGATAAGTGACAGAGTGACACTGTTTATTCTCAGTAGTTGTTGTTAAGTAACCCTTTTATACAACAGGAAAAAAGATGAAACATTTTGAAAATGCATCAACTGAGAGAACAAAACTTGCCTAAAAGCTTCCCGTAACAAAGCACACTCATTCTCCAGAAACATTGGAGCTTCCATACAACCTCTGGCCCATGCATGAAGACAAAGCCGTACACATGCATCATATGCAATAATACGGTGCCAAGGGCCCAGTGCGCTGGGATTGGATAAAAAGATATCAGAATAGGTAACAATAAGAAGAGAGTATGCATTTTAGTCACTAAGTTTAAAATAGAATTACCTGACATGAAATGTTGGCAGCCGAGTGGGATGGGAACCTGAAGGTCCACCATTTTCCACACCAACAGTAGTCCTACAAAACAGAAAAAGAAATTTTTAGCATATAATACTAAAAATTATTTTTCCAATTCACTTATTAAGGCCTAATTGGTTTATAGACATGATGGTAAAAAGTAAAAACCTCAGAGGTGAACCAGAAAGATTTGTAACATTCTCCTGCTTGTGAATGCTGGCTGAAATGTTTGCATGTGCCCCTGCTGAGGGACCATTTGCATCCACTGCAGATGATTTACAAGTAGCTCCAGAGGCCGGAACCTCATCATTATCTTGTTTGATTTCCCCAGCAGAACCACAAATGGGAGGTGCACTGGGAATTTCTTCATCAAAAGAAACTTTCCCCAAACTTCCAGCAACCATATCCTGAAATCACATTTGCTTAGCAAGTCTATATCTATTGTCAGTAGAACTATATCAGTTAAAAATCCCATATTCTCAAACTGATCATGCCACAACAATATTTATGTTGCTTACTTATCTTTGATATGTAGCATTCCAAATTCACACATCATAAAGATGATAAGTTCCCGTTTATAATTTTATATTAACATACAATCACAACAACTAGCTATGTGGATGTATGTCAAAACTGGAATGTAAATATGCATTTATTACAAACACATGTAATGTATATATGCATTTATTACTTAGTAATCTAACAAATGAAGCCCAATACGTGGATACAGCATTTCAACTAGACCACAAAGTACCTTCTGCGTCAAACTCCCCCTATTCGATTTTGAGGGAACACTGGATGAGTAATCTTCAGATGCATAAGTTGCTGACCTTAGAACAGTTCCACTATTGGTCCCGACTTGTGTGGTGGAGAATTCCGAACTTGCTGCCGAATCAGACTCCTCCTCCTCCTCCGTGTAAGCACCGCTTCTCTCGGGGAACCTACTAGTTCCCCTAACTGCTCTTTCCGCTACATGGCCAATCCCTCTTCCAATTGTCTCCCTGGATGAATTAACATCAACATCATCGGAGAATGCACTCTCGCTGCCATACTGTGGCACACGCCTTTGTGCATAATTATAGTATCTCTGAGCTGCGCCCCTGGCCGGGAGTCTCTCGTCCTGGGGAGACGAGTCCAGCGAGTATCTTCCCCCATAAACCTCCTCCTCTGAATCTGTGCACATATCATTCTCAGAGGCTGTCCCATTGTCATCTGAATCGGCATGAATGACTCTAGACACCGGGATCACCCCCGACAAGTGACCGCTCTGGAACTTAGAAGGCGGAAGCCCAGCACTTCTGCCTCCACTCCTAAGACCAGTCAGAGTATCAATCCTGGCCCTATGAGTCGACATTGGAGTATAATGAACTTCATTCTTATGATTATTACCAGAACCCTGCAATTCCAATCCCAATTTCAATTCTCCTTACTAACGAACTATCAAACCCCAAAATGTCAAACTAGATACGACAATACTTGACTCGCAATTTGAAATTTGAAATTCACGAATTAGGTTAAAATCTATTTGGAATCTAGTCAAGGACGATTAGAAAATCAAAAAAAAAAAAAAAATTAAAGAGGAAGAGCAGAAGATGACCTCTCGAACCCATTTGAGGGCGTTACTGTCCAAGCCCTCTGTAAACATCTTCCTTGATCTCCTCTCTGCAAACAGCCAATAACATCAAAAAGAGCTAATTGCAGACTTGCAGTGCAGCATTACACAAACACCAAACACATACACATTACACAATACAGACCAAAATATAATAAAATCTACAGAGGGGTTAATAAAGGAGGCATGGGCATTACCAGAATGAGAGAGAAAGAAAGTGTTTCCAGAAGCGAGAAGAACAATTCCAACACTAAAATTAGTTTCTAAAGCGAGATTATAAAGGTAAGAACTCCAACTACACTGCTCACTCTCTCACTCTCTCTACTGCGCATGATCCCTCATAGGACAAAGGAAGGGGATTGAGAACAGTGTGTATTCCTTAATAATGTCGGATTAAGGAATTAGATTTAGCTATTTAAGGTTGCTAATGGTGGTTCTGACCTGGGGAAGAAAATCAAAGAATTCCTGCAAAATCTTGAATAAAACTGGTTTTGTTTATTTTAGAAGAATTAGTGAGGAATTTAATAGGGCGTAACAAACGGTGGTGGTGGTGGTCGACGTGGCGGTGGACAGTGGACGTGGGGACGGAGGATGGGGTGGTGGTTTGTTTGTGGTGACTCAACAGAAAATTTTTATAAATAAAATGAAAAAGAAAATAAGTCGAACGTTATAAAGTGGGGCTCACTTTCTCTCTCTCTCCGTAGGTACCAGTCACATGCTGTCCTGGGGCCCATAAATCTGCACTTTTGTTTGTCTCAGTTTTCAAAATATGGGCAATTGTGTCAATTCCCCGTCCATCGTTGCCTTGCTCAGTAAGACTTCCTCGTCCATTTTCCTTTTATAAAATTAAACTTCAAATTTAAAAGCTCATTTCTTTATTCTTGAATCTTGATAGTTTTGGGTATTTTGGTTTTGGCAATTATAAATTTATAAATTTTTAAAGTTTTATATTATATGAGTATCAGAACTTGAATGTCCTCTTTCGTCAATCGTTATACCTGCACCACGGTGCACATAGCAATGTGCACCACATACGTAAACGACGTTGTTTCGATGTTAGTGAACGCGTACGCGAATGACTACAAGGGAATTCATTATCTATAATACACATAATCATTATCTAGAATACACATAACGTTTGCCTAGAATACACAGAATGTTTGCCCATAATACACAGAATATTGACACAAAATACACAGTACTCATCCTCCTAACATTCGAATGCACAAGCACATCACAACCTATGTTAATAACATGAATACACATAATATTGACACAAAATACACAGAACTTATCCTCCTAAACATTCAAATGCACAAACACATCACAACATGTGTTACTAACATGAATACACAAAACGGTTGCCTCGAATACACAGAACGGTTGCCTATAATATACAAAATGATTGCCTGAAATACACAGAATATTAACATAAATACAGAGATCGACCGAAACGGGAAACGTGATTTCCAAAAAAACGAACGGTTAGTTTACAATGCTCAAAATGACGTCGTTTACGTACGTGGTGCACGATATAATTTGCCCTCTTTGGTGGATGATGCATGTTATACATAGTTTTCTGAGTATAATTTATATATTTTGTGTCTTTTATAGGTTATTGCATCAAAATAATTTCTAAAGCACATATTCATGTAATGACTATGTGTTTTTATAGTCATTTAAAAAATTAAAGAATCTTTTAAAATATGTATTTTATTCATTATGCGTTGTAAATATTTTATTTGTTTTTTCACACTTTTAAGTAGTTTAATATTTTTAGGTTTGACTACTAGTTAATTTAAAAAACCAACTAATTTTCTGACTTTTTTTTTTAAACCATAAGTCCAACAAAAAGTAATAACATTCAAATAAAATTAATTTCCTACCAAATTCATCAACTATATTTGATGACAACACTAATTATTAGTGACCTTGTTACAAAAATATTTACATTAAAGAAAATAATACTCATAAAACATTCATGTTATTTCAATATAGTTTTTCTCTATGCATTCTCTTTGTTTTAAATTGATTAGACAATCAAACACGTTTGTTACATTGTTGAACACTATCAATTATGCATTATGTGAATAACTTTTTTTTTTTTTACAAATATAAACATTATCTCTCGTCTCCCAACCCTCTCCCTTTGTGCTCTATTTCATTTGACCGTTATGATCTCTATTTTTATTTGTAATCTCCTAAATATTTTTTTTTATGTATATCTCAATTTACTAAATTTAAAATCATTATGGAATCAAAATTTAGATGATAATTGAACCTGCAATTTGGCTAAACTTAGTCGTAATATCACAAATAATTACACAAGACCATATATTAAAAAGAATTAAATATCAAACAACCAAGTCAATTTTCAACTGAAAAACTTCTAATTCATCAATTAGAAAACCGTAGATGTCATCAATTTTGTACTTAATAATTGTTGACCTAGTTCGCATCTTATTATAAAAAAAAAATTGACTATTCATTATTTATTATTTTATACTCAATCAAATAATTATAAATTTAAATACATAATATTTGTTTGAGTACTACTGACTCTGTTACAATATTATTTGTATTTATAATTATTTTTCGTCATTTTAATGGCCAATGTATGGTTCCATATCAAAATCTACAAATTATTTATACGAATTTAGAAAAATTCCCTCTACGATAAAAACTTGCAGTCATTATCTATATAATAATACTTTACAGGTAATACAAAATAGATAAATCAAATTAGGAAGACCATGTGTGACGGGATCAACTGAAAAAGATATTAGTCATGACATCCATGTACAAAACGTTATCCACCCACATAATCATCAATTTCGGGCCAATACTGTTGACACGTACAATAGTTATCCACTCACCCGACTATCCATTTAGGGCAATAATGTTGACTATTATACCAAAATGGTGTGCATTAAATAACCTCTGATCTCGACAAATGATCATGAGGAGGTAAACCAATTTATGTTTCTCATAGATGACCGACTCAAACGAATAATGTCAATAGGTCAACATTGTAACATTGTGGTTACCAAGTCAACAACTTGACCAACTTGTCTACTATAAATATATAGCAAAATTTTAATGTACTCCATATCCATTAACACCAGTACCTCTTGCATGGAAAATAACAAAAAAGGTAAAAGGAAAAGACTTTAAATTAATTGGCATCGAATATTGTGAAAACATTATCTTCATTATACTCTGTACAAATCAAAAACTTTATATAAAGAGAATATAATCCATGTAAAAGACACTTATACGGATTGATACTACATACTTTTTCAAAATATATATACTTTTATAAATTAAGTAAATTTATTTTTACTTTTTATACAGCAATATTTACTTTTAGTTATAATTAGTCATTATTCTTACCATTGGAACATCATACTCAAATAATAATAATAAATTAGTTACTCCAAACTTAATAATCATTGTACGATGAACTTTAATTTGAATCTTCACAATAACCCCCAGGTGCAGCCGCAAGATTAATGTTTTGTTTAATAATTATATTTTCTTTGTTGTTGTTGTTTTTTTTTTTTAAATAATTGCTTTAAATTCAAATATTTTGTCAAACAGCCAACAACCTCAGGTATATGTCCCACCAACTAAAACCTCAGCAAAAAGTCATCATCTCATTTGCTCCCACTTTTATGTTTCAAAATTAGAATTATGAGGTTGATTCGGTTTCATGCAGCATGCTTCACTCATCATTTATAGATTTAAACCCTGGCATATAGTTCAATCTTCAAATCTAGTATGAAACAAATTAATACAAGTCTTTATCATACTCCGTTAATGGGATAATTTATATCTTTTTAGAAATAATAAAAAATTGGATAATTTATTAAAAATACACAATATATTAATTGTATGTATGTACATAATATGAATTATAAGAGTATTAAACGAATTATAATCCACATTTATAGTTTGTTATCTAAACTCACAGTTATAATTGTATGTACATGATTTTATAATTTTCTATAAATATCAATTGTCACACTCATGAATTAAATAAAAAATCTTTTCATTGTATTCAAACCCCTTTTCACGAGTATTAACCAACTCCCACCCCTTACAACACAACCAATGCTCATAGACCAACCAACTCTTTTAATTTCTTATTCTGCACAAAAATGTTGTCAACCAAGAATTAGTAATTGAAATGACAGGAACCTAAATCGCACATAATCTTATCTTAATCACACCCCCTGTGGGCGATTACAGCTAATTGATTAAGTAGTTTCAAATGGTCTGATGCTGACTTGCTGTTGAGCGTTAAAATAGTCTTCGTCCGTCGTTTTCGCGTAAAGAAACAAAGTCGCAATTTCTATGTGTTACTCCACATGCAATGGTTGGATACTTGACAGTCCAATCCTAATGTGCATTGTCATCATCATCTCTTCAGCCATCCTCCTTGTCCATTTTGCGTCAATGATTGGTGATTTTGAAATGGGGATGTTTTAGAAAGACTGGCCCATTTTGTATATGTGGATTTTGGATGTAATTGAGAACAATTCAAACATGTAAAATGGTTTGGTTTATTTCAAAAGTTATTTGAAATTTAAATACTGCTAAGAGTTTGAATTTGTATGTACGTACGTGACAACATCTATAATATAACTGTTTCCCAGCAATGATAGATTGTTCTAATCAATGAGATTGACTTAAAGTATGAGGTTAACCCACTTCACAAGTTTAACTTGGTTCAAATAAGAGGCTCAATTCAGCTCATCAAGGTTGAGATGAAGTGTGTTGGCATCTTAATGACTTCATAGTAGGAAAAGAATTTCCAACTACATTCAACCAAACAGCTAAGTGTTAATATAAGTATATAACCCGCCGACCCAGGCACATTAAGCTACTACGTCAAATAAACAATGTTGTCCATTTGTCCCCACAAGCTTTCCAATCCTTGCAATCTTTAATTTCAATCTGGTTTTTGCTGCTTGCTTTAATTTGAAAATGTTACTTCCTTTCTCAGTTGATTAGTATACAGCTTTAATTACTCCGAATTAGATTTGACATTCTCACCGGTTAAAGTCACAAGACAGATTTTATGAAGTGTTAAAATTATGGACTTTCTAGTAAATTAAAGGGTTGGCACAGTCATTAGGGGAGATACCAACAAAATCTCAACCCTATTACAACAAAAGCAATACTCATATATGTTTGTGGCTTCCGTTACCAAACAAGATTGTTTTAACAATCAAAGGTTAACTGATTACATTAATTACACGTTTGTATAAAATAGATTTGAAAGTGATTTGGTTTTCGAGTGATTGGAGCAAATATGATTATACATTATGTATGGTTGCTCTAAGTCTCTAACAATTAATGTACATTATTATAACACAAAGTATATTATTTTAATTCATAGTATATATTATTTTAATTCATAAAATTCAATGACGTCATTTTGAACCGTGGGCCAGACAATAATTTGTCACTTGATAAAGGCATGGACAAAAACTTGATTTGATGAGCATGTTCTAATATAAAATGATGCGGTTTTGGATCGAGCCCATATATAATTTGGCCTTGTGTATATGAGTGGGCTCAGAACTGGTTCAGGATCTGATGGACAGCAGGGCCCAACCCAGAAAGCCCAATAAAATTTTCCCTCATTGATCACATTTTACTTTTTGGAAATTGGAACAGACAAACGCCATTGTCTTGACCCAATCAAGAGCTACGTGGTGACACCTCAATCTCAATTCTTAAACAATTTCGAACTATTCTGTACACAATAATACAAATGATTGTTCAGACTACACCTATTTTCCTCGCGGATTTTGTTTTCTGTTCACTTCCTGTACAAATTAGAAGTCGTGTTGATTCATCTGGGGGATGCCTTTTTAATCGGATAAATCAATTCATCCTTATTCCATCTGCTTCGCCGCCGGCGACGGCGTAGATTCGGAAGTATTCATTCTATTTTCCTTTGAATTTTGGTGGAAAGAGATGATGTGGGATGATTGGGAAGACGATTTCCGGCAGGTCCAAACCGTAGAAGAATACAACTGCAGTGCTCGGCACCAGGAACGACAACGGCGGCGAGACGGGGAGAAGGAGGAGGTGGAAGAAGAAGAATCTCCTCACATTAACTTCGATTTCTTATCTCTTATTTCTGCGCCTAAGGTATTTTTTTCTCCCTTTATGTGATTGCTATTGTTTTCTCCATATTTGTTTATGTATTATGTCGTTATGCGGTTTGAAATGTGTGTGTTTCAATATGGTGAATGTTGTTGCATAGGATTATTATAGGATACTGGAAGTGGACTACGATGCTACGGAGGAGGCCATTCGATCAAACTACATTCGTCTCGCTTTGGTTTGTATATTTCCTTCACTCATCTTTTTTTTTTTTTTTTTGCAGGTTTGACTTAGCTGATTTAGCTATTCTCTAGCTTTTGAATTTAACTTTTTTGTTTGTTGTACAGAAATGGCACCCAGACAAGCAAAAGGATCATGGCAGTGCCACCTCGAAATTTCAAGAGATAAACGAAGCTTATCAAGGTTATCCTCCTTTTCTACTTGCTGACTACTATACCTCTTGGTTTATTATGACTGGAAAACGTCTATCCATTATTAATCTATGTTTGTTGCCCATTATCAGCTTGACTATTGTTGCTGGAACCTTATTCCCCTTCTAAAACTGTAGAGATGACATTTTGCTGGATAATTGTTAATTCATTGAACATAGGAGCAGAAGAATTACATGTCTATTCCTATTCCTTTTTTTGTGAGATGTAAATGTTAGGATAGCAACAATGTGGAACAAGACAGAGATTCTGGAATGTAATCTTTTCAATGCACTTAAATGCTTAACAAGCTTATGTTAGGGATTACTGTAGCACCAGTTTTAGGTAAAAGCCATCCTGAGAAGTCCAGGTTATGATGATGAATTAATTTAGATATGGAATTCCTATTTATAACAGAATGGTTAATGCATTGCATGTTTGCCAAGTGCCAACCATACTATTCTGCTAGATGGAATGAATAGACTTTGCAAAGGGGAAAAAGAACTTTTTGTAGCAGGGCTTTGTTTTTGGGAAGGAACAGAACATAACATTTATAATTACTCTGCCTAGTTTTGTAGGTTTTTTTTATGCTTCATATGTCTCCAGAATATTCATTAAATGCAGATCATAACATTACTGATTTACTGTTCAATTTGGAGAATTCACATAAATTTTTCTAGCAAGTTTTTAGTTGCTTGTCGATATGTGATATTTTGGATTAATATGAATACCAGAGCTTAATCTCTGCAATTCTTGAGAAGAGTGACAACCCTTAAATAGTTAAATTCGGAAGTAAAAGAATGCAAATGTTTTTGTCATTGACCAACATATCAAAACCTCAAAATTGAAGAAAATTTTCAGTAAGTTGTGTGAAAGGGATGCCATTTAAAAAAAAAAAAAAAAAACCTTTGGAATTGCCTTATAACCAAATTATAGAAGTTGATCATTTGAAGTTTGGATGGAAAATTGTGGCTAGACTTTTGCACACATGACACACATAAGCTTCTGACAAGAAAACTTTTGGAATCTTCAGTTTACTTGGCTCTCTTGATTTTTTAGTGAGAGCTCACTTTACAAAAAGTTCTAGGGACTTAGGGAGTTCTTGATGTCTAAATAGTCAAGCTAGGTGATACTTGCTATAATAAGTTAATCATTTTATGGACACATTCTATGACTTTATGTATATAAATAAATTAAGATATATCAAATGGGAAGAATATAGAAAAATGATGACCAAAGGAAGGGGAAGAATAGGGACTTAAAAGTAAGATGGAATACTGCTGTTCTGGACTAGAGAGAAAAACACTTGTGTAGCCAATACGACAAATATGCCGAATTTGCTACACTGTTCAATGCTTGCATACATAAGTACTTTCAAGTAGATGATACTGTTAATCTAAATGCCTAGTCCTTTATTGTCCTAGTAACTATATGGCTGTTATACCTGACTCTCAAATCTGCTTATGCCATACATAATGAGGTGAAGAATGTCTTCCTGGTAGTTTAATTCAACTTAAGCTTATACATGCGTTTTACTTTTCAAGTCAAGTTTCACCACCCTCTGTATTCATCAGATTGCAGTTTCAATAAGTCACAGCAGTGCCTACTAATTGCCAAATCATATGGTTTCTGATATTTAATTCGACTGTGTAACAGTTTTGATTGATCCAGTGAAACGTCAAGAATATGATAGGAAAGGGACACTTCGTGCCTATGACTACAATATAGTGGTAAGTTATACCCCCTTTGTTTATGTCTAGTTTGTTTTCTCATGCTTGATCACTGATACAATCTTCCAACTGTGACCAAAGGATTATCTTAACCGTTACAAGGGTCTTATTTTGACGTGCAATGGTCTTGGCATGAAGCACTCGATATTGTGAAGCAAAGATGAACTCATTTACCATCTTGTTACAGCATCATATTTCAGTGAATTGCAACTTTGCAAGTACACGGATGAATTTGTACCTTGTAGTAGATCTTTACTATAGAGGCTTATGTATCTACCATTTGCTCTTGTACAAAAACAAATTTGACACAGGCAATGCCATTGATCTTCTTACTGCTCATATGATCTCTTGTGACAAACTCACAAAAGGTGTGTAAACAAATTGTTTTCCAACAAGATGGAATCGCCCACCCCAAAATGCACACCCACTGTGTTGTGGGTGATACTCAATCTTTGGTCTCTTATGACAAATTTCACCTTTGTGATCAGTAGAGTTGCAAATTATATGATCTCACCTATGTATCTAACCTGTTAGGCTGTGCAATTGTTATGAAGTCAATAGCCTATTATCTTCATTGATTTTATCCAATATAGCATCTTTCCTCTTCTTGGAAATGATGTGCAAGAAGGAAACTTTGGCTGTATATTATGTCAAAAACAACGGCGGGCAATGGCCAATGGGGCAAGTTATATTGTGGACCATAGTTGCTTTAAAAAATTTGTAATGTAACTCCTTCGATGTCCGACAGCCGACGGCGATGGAGAGCACCTCCTCGGACAGCGAAGAAACCAGGAGAGACAGCAACCCTTGATCACGGCGAGACCACGCAACAAACGCCGGATTCCGAACGCGGGCAGCAGCAGCGGACGAGGTAGCAGCAGACACGGCAGGGAGGAACTCCTCCGGGCAAGGACACGATCCATCAACAAGATCAATGAGATCATGGCCACGTAGAAACGGGAGAACCTGAGTACGCCAAAACAAAAAATTGCGGTGGTTGAGTTTGATGCTAATGTAGTGATGAGCAGAAGAGAGCGCCGACACGGGAGCCGGAGAGCTCCGACACGGGAGCCGGCGCCGCAGAACTCACAGCAACATCTGAAACGGTCCGCTCAGAGGCAGAGCCGTCATTCGTAGCCATGGGAACAAGAACGAAACCCTAGCGACTGATACCAGATGAGAACAATTATGTTTGTATTAGAGTTCACACAATATAACTGTATGAATACAAGAGTATATATACAAGAGAATCATAAGTAAACTGAGAATCATAAGTAAACTAGGACTGAGACTTATAGTATGACTCTATTATGTAGAGTCCTAATATAAATAACTAATTATTTAACATATTAAATTTAATTTTTAATATGTTAAATATTTATTTTTAGATAATACAGAGTAATATATTAAAAATGAACTTATAATGTATGGAGTATTAAAAAATTAATATATTAAAAATAAATCTTTAATATACTTGAACTAAGCATGTATATTATGAAAAAATCAATATGTTTTCCCAAGAATTATGATGTGTTCAACGTATATTTAATAATTTTTTGTAAATCTTATTATTTATCACCTTGAGAAAAAAATAGGTTAATATTCTTATTTGTAATTTTTTGTTTATAATACTATTTAGTAGTATTTAGTCTATGAGTGAGATCCTTTAAAAACCATCTAACAAATTTGTACCAAATTTATTTTTTGGGTATAATTTATTACTCAAAAACTTAAAAACATTTGAATCACTTGGACTAGATTGATTTAGTATTTCTTAATTAGCTATCTATGAAACATTGAAATATTCAATAGAAGAATTACTATTATTATTATTATTGTTGTTGTTGTTGTTGTTGTTGTTGTAGTTTGAATATAAAATTATAAAACAAATTTAAATTTAAAACGAAATGTTAAAAGATTAAATTTTAAAAATTTAAATACAATTTGTATATATATGAATGCTTGTACCCTGTACAAAGTTAAAAATATTCATTTATTCTTACACAATTTTTTTTTTAAAAAAAAATTATTTTGAAATTGTACGAGAAATACTGATTGTATGGTAGGGTTTTTGAGTGTTGATTTAAAAAGAAAATATTTTATTTGCCCGAAGGAATCTGAATGTCGCTCTAAAACTGTCCGCAGAAAATCAGCCAAGTCATTTCTCTTGTCTTCTCTATTTCTCTCAATTCTCTTTCTACCACTGTAAATGGCGGCCGCCTTAGAAGGCAACCTTTCGCGCGAACAGTACGTCTACTTGGCCAAGCTCGCCGAGCAAGCCGAACGCTATGAGGAGATGGTGCAGTTCATGGACAAGCTGGTTCTAGGTTCCACCCCAGCGGCCGAGCTAACTGTCGAGGAGCGTAACCTCCTCTCCGTAGCCTACAAGAACGTTATCGGCTCGCTCCGAGCCGCCTGGCGCATTGTCTCATCTATCGAGCAGAAGGAGGAGTCCCGAAAGAACGAAGAGCACGTCTCCCTCGTCAAGGACTACCGAGGAAAGGTCGAAAACGAACTCTCTCAGGTCTGCGCCGGCATCCTCAAGCTGCTTGAATCAAATCTGGTTCCCTCGGCTAGCTCCAGCGAGTCCAAGGTGTTTTACCTCAAGATGAAGGGCGATTACCACCGCTACCTCGCCGAGTTCAAGGTTGGAGACGAACGAAAGGAGGCTGCTGACGATACTATGAACTCCTACAAGGCTGCTCAGGTTGACTAATTTCGATTTTTTTGTTACTTGCTTGATTACTGTTGTTTTGAGTTAGACTGCTTTGTGCTTTTCCATCTATGTTCACAATTAGGGCTTTCTATTGTTGTAGTATGGATTAAGATTACAATAAGGTATCATGTGCTTGTAGATCACATCTGCCGTAGTTATTAATTCACTAAGATTTGTGCTGAGACTTTGAATTTGAATCGATATATGTTGGTAGAGTGCTAGGTTTTTGTTATAAGTTTATGCATAAGCTAGTATATGATGACTAATTTGGAGCAATTCAACCTTATCAATTGAGATTTTGATTTAATTTGGATATTAGAAGTTTATTTTGTTATGGATGTTCATATATATTCTACGGACTAATGGAAATTTTAGGGTTTATTGTTTTGTATCTAGAAATGTTTCGGTGCCACTCAATCTTTTGATGTTCTTACCTAAAAGGAGGGGGTGTGGAGTGAGATGGTTTTCATTAGTTTTAATGTTGGGAATTTAGTTATAAATTTGTAATTATGTTTTAACACTTAGGGGTTTGAATTATTGGAGCAACTTGTGATCGCGATATGGAGTTGCATTATGATATATACTTCATGTTTGAATTCTTTTGCAGTCTTTCTTATGTATGCAATTTTGATATCTTGTTGAGCCTCTGGTTTTCTTGGTTAGCATGGTTAGGCTACTTAGGCCGGAATGTACTGCATGTCACTGCATCCATTAAACTTCAGTTTAGAGGGTTGGGCTGTTTTGAAACTTGGGTCTGGATACCTTTAATGAGATTGTAACAAGTGGTCTAAATATGCTCCAAAGGTGTTAACAACATCTAATATGCATATTTTTTCCTGTCTAAATCGCATACTTTGCAATTACCTAATTGCCCCTTTCCCCAACCAAACAGCATTCAGCAATTTCACAGTAGAGAAGGAAAAAGTATAAATAACAACAATGGTTGGAATATCTACTCGTGATGCATCAAAATCACATTAAAGTTGGGAGTGGTATGTACTATGTAGTGATTGGGTCTGGAGAGGAGGTTGTTTCATGTATTACAGCTGTTGCCTTTCTCTAGTAAATGTGAAAAGAAAGTTCTATCATTGGCCATATATTTGAATTGCTTCTAAATATGTGTTGTTTCCTATGTTTTACCATTGAAGGAAGTTGCTCTGGCAGATCTGTCCCCAACACATCCCATAAGACTGGGTCTGGCGTTGAATTTCTCAGTTTTCTATTATGAAATTCTCAACTCATCTGACAAAGCATGTAGCATGGCAAAACAGGTAAACATTTTCTATTTATTAACCTCTTACATTATTCTGGCATTTATATATTATGCGACCTAGTACCTTCAGGGGAAGGATATGAAAGGTTCTGAATTTGATTTATAAGATCCAATAATTTTATTATCTGGTGGATGCTACAATAGTGGTCTTGTTGTACTAGGAGCTATGAGGTTCTAAGTATTTCACTGGACCAATGAGTTGAAAACTTGAAATAATATACATATTTGAAGGAACATGGTCTTGAATGATCAAGTAAAATCCAGCAACAGCTTTTTATGGTTCTGACTTGTACTGTCAGTGCTTGGTACTACACCATTTTCTTTTGTCAATATTTTGTGTTGATTTTTGCTTTTCCAATTAGCTTTTTGTCCATATGTTTTTACTTTGATGGAGACATTATAATGTTTATTTTCAGCTTCAGTTATGCGCGCTCTGTTGTAATTGACTTTGTCCTATATATGTTTCTATATAGGCATTTGAGGAAGCCATAGCTGAGCTGGATACCTTGGGTGAGGAATCATACAAGGATAGCACCCTCATAATGCAACTCCTACGAGACAATCTGACCCTCTGGACTTCTGATGCCCAGGTTAGTGCATGAAATCTCTTTGGAAATTACCATTTTGTTCATATTCTCACATTTGCATCACGACCTAGTGAGGTGCTTCTCTTGAACTCTTGTTCTATACTACACGCAGGATCAGTTGGATGAGCCTTGATCAGGCCAACAAATCATTATACTCTCCTTTTCGGAGGTGGGCTTTGAATGTCATGTGCTCGCTAATTTTGTGTTGTTTATGAACTAGGGTTGTAATCATATAGCATATGATGTGTTTCACATTCAACTCTTTTATTATGTAACTGCTGGGAGGCACTAGTTGCCATATTTCCTTTTTGTTTCATTGTATTAGTTACTCTCAAATGACAGCATATTTTCATTCTGAAAGCAGATATTGGGGATTGAATTCTGATATAAATATATGATATTTGGGATTTTGTACTTTCAAGCGCTGGTAGTGATTGTGAATTAAACATGAACTCAAAAGTATATTACCAAACCAAAACATATGTTATTATACTATATTTAAAGAATCAATATTTTTTGTATAATTTACACTTTCTGCATAGCTATGAATTATTGTGCAATAATCTAGTACACAAATTTCACATTTACTCAACTGTTATGGTATGGTCACATCCATAACATGTACTCTTTTGTCATTTAATTAAAAGAGTGTATGAGATATAGAAATTACATGTTGGACAAGAGATGTTGGACAAGAGATTTGAACAGTGTGTCAAATTTAAATGAAAGAGTAATTGTGACAAACAAATGACTAAATATGACAATATAACAACAACCACCACCGAAAATGAAAAGTGAAATTTGTTCTAATAACATTATATACATGTTGATGGCTTGCTCAGATTCCCTTCTCCTAGGACAGATATTCATTGTGACCATACTTCATGTTTATCGAAAATGCGTTTGGTGGGCAGTACTGTTTGAAACAAAATAATAATAATAATAATAATAAACTTAGAAATGTTGCGACCCTTCACAACAGTGTAGCCGCATAGTTGGGCTCTGTATGCGGTGATCCGCAGTATTCACACACACAAAAAAAATCCCACTATTACTGTGATTCAATCTTATTATTAATCCACATTACCTAACGCTGTTATGGTGGTGGAGTGGTGTCCAATAGATTTACAAGTTTGCAGTGTGGATTTGGTTGTGGGTACTAATATTATAGTAGAGTAAGTTTTAGATTGAAATTTTGGGTTTAGCAACCAAGCCTACCAAATGTTGTTATGGCAAATTATTGTGTGGAACACGGTCCAAAACGACGTTGTTTTGATGTTTAAAAAAAATTGATTCACGCGCGTGTTAAAATAATGAACATTTTGGGGTAAATAATGCATTTTATGAGTTAGAATAATATACTTTATGTGTTAGTATTAGGACTCTGTGAGTCTGAGTTATGATAGGACTATCTATCCTAGTCTTTCTGAGAGTCTTCTTGTATATATTCTACCTTTGTCATTGTATTCAGGTTAACTCAATCAATACAGATATTGTGTTCTCATCTGGTATCAGTTTGTTCAGGTTCTCTCCTGATGGCCGACGGTTCTGTTAATTCTTCCGAACGGACTGTCTCGGATGCCGCGGTCACATCTGCGGTCTCTCCGGCGGTGGCCTTTATGTCCATAGCTCATCATTATGTGAGTCTCAAGTTAACCAATAAAATTTTCTGTTTTGGAGAACGCAAGTCGTGCCGTTTCTTCGCGGTCACGAATTATTAGGGTTTGTTGATGGACCGTATTCGTGCCCTCCTGCCGCATTACCTGTCGCTGCTGCGTCGAACCCCGCTGCCGGTGAGTCCTCCGCCGTACCGCCGCTGCAGCCCAATCCTCTCCACACTACATGGATTCGACAAGATCAGGCTATATTGAGCATGTTGATATCTTCCCTATTGCCTGAAGTTATGCATCTAGCTGTTGGTTGTCCTACTTCGCAAGCCCTATGGCGGTCGTTGGAGCAGGCGTTGGCGTCTTCGACTCGTGCGCATACGCTTCATCTCCTCAGCCAATTTCAAACGATTCATCAAGGTGATTCGTCCATTGCTGATTACATTGCGCGTGCCCAGGTGTTGGTCGAGGATCTTGCCCTCGCCGGTCGGCCCGTTCCGTTGGATGAGCAGAATCTTTACGTTTGTCGGGGCTTGCGATCGGAGTTCATTCCTCTCACTGCTTCCTTAGCTGTTCGTGGCCAGCCGGTCTCTCTTCAAGAACTGGCGTCGCTGCTCGGAACCCAGTCGTTCATGGCTGGTGGGAGTTACGGTGGTGTTGCAGCGTCTGGCCCGGCGGCGTTTGTGACTCAGCGCGGAGGCGGGCGTCGGCCATGGCGTTGCGGCGGCCAGCAGCAGCCTCGCGATGGCCCTTCCGGCGTGCAGTCTCGTCCCGCTGACGTCGCTAGGCAGTATTGTGGCGGTCAGCGGGGCTCCTCCGGTGGTGGCGGTAGGTCTCGTGGAAGGGGAGGCCGTGGCGGTGGTGCGTGGCAGCCGCGTTGTCAGATTTGTGGGATTATTGGTCATACCGCTTTGGCGTGTTACTCGTATGTTGGCCCGCAACCTCAGGCTCATATGGTTTATAATGATAATGCTGCACATGTTCCTCCTGATTCTCATTTGTGGGTGCCTGATACTGGAGCCACTCATCATGCCACCCCTGATATAGCTGCGTTGTCTGCTTCTAAGGAATACCATGGTGATGATACTCTTCGAGTTGGTGATGGTAAGGGTTTGATTATTAGTCGTATTGGCCATGCTACCGTTCCTACTCCTTCTAGAGTTTTTAAGATGTCTGATATTTTACACGTACCTGGTCTATCTTCTTCTCTTTTGTCTGTTCAGAGGTTTGCAACTGATAATCATGTCTTTTTTGAGTTTCACCCCTCTTATTTTGTTGTGAAGGATATCACCACCAAAGCGATCCTTCTGCGCGACAGTAGTTCGGGGGGTCTTTACACCTTGCCTGTTCCTGGATCCCGTCCGCAAGCTTTTCTGTCATCTCGTGCCTCTTCTTCGGTCTGGCATGATCATTTGGGTCATCCGCATCAGCGTGTCCTTAGAAGTATTTTGCCTTTCTGTTCTATTAGTCGTTCTAGTCGTAATAATAATTGTACTTCTGCTTTATGTTCTGCGTGTCAGTTAGGAAAATTTTCGCGATTTCCGCTGCCGCGTACTCTGTCTACTAGTTCGAATATTCTTGATTTAATTTATACTGATATTTGGGGTCCAGCTCCTGTTTATTCTTCCTCTGGTCATCGCTACCTTGTTCTGTTTGTTGATGATTATTCCCGGTATACATGGTTTTTCCCCATGAAATTAAAGTCAGACTTATATGCTATCTTTGATCACTTTCGTGCTCTTGTTGAACGTTCATTCAATAGGAAAATTGTGTCGGTCCAATCTGACTTAGGAGCTGAGTACAAAAAGTTACATTCTCACTTTCAAAAGCTAGGTATTCATCATAGACAGTCTTGCGCATATACTCATGAACAGAATGGTAAAGTTATGCGTAAACATAGGCATATCGTTGAAACAGGTCTTACTCTTATGGCTCGTGCCTCTGTTCCTTCTCGATTTTGGGATTTTGCCTTTGAAACCGCAGTTTATTTGATAAATAAAATGCCTTCTGCTGTCTTGAATAATTCTAGTCCTCATTCTTTATTGCATAGGTCTCCTCCGTCATATTCCTTTCTTCGTGTGTTTGGATGTCTCTGTTATCCTCACCTGCGTCCATACAATCGTCACAAAATGTCATATCGGTCCTCTCCCTGTGTGTTCTTAGGATATCCTGAGTCGTTTCGGGGGTATAGGTGCATGGACTTACGAACTAATAAAGTGTACATTTGCAGGCATGTTCAGTTTGATGAAACTATATTTCCCTTTGCTAGCAAGCCTGCTGTACAGGTGCCCCCTACTCCGCCACAACCTTGGGGAGAGTCAGTACTACAGCCTTCCCCATCTGCTGAGGTTGCGGCACCTATACAAACGGTTTCTCCCACAGTTGCGGCGGCTCCAGTTCGGCAGCGAGGGCGCCTACGAGGCCGGTCATCCAGACCCACGACTCGTACTCATTCCATGGCTACTCGCAACAGGTCCGTGGCTCCGCATGTGGCTCTATCTGCTCAGGTCCCCCCCTCCTGAGCATACTTGTTATACTCAGGCAGTCAAATTTTCTGAGTGGCGTGAAGCGATGGATCAGGAGTTTAATGCACTACTGCACAATCACACTTGGGATCTGGTTCCACCTCGTCCAGGTATGAATCTGATTTGCTGTAAATGGGTTTTTCGCACTAAACGAAAAGCTGATGGTTCGATAGAAAGGCACAAAGCGAGGCTCGTGGCAAAGGGGTTTAACCAGGTTCCTGGTCAAGATTTCTTTGACACATTTAGTCCAGTTGTCAAACCTACTACCGTGCGGCTTCTGTTGAGTTTGGCTATTTCATCTCGTTGGGTGGTCCGTCAACTGGATGTTCACAATGCTTTCTTGAATGGTAGCTTAACTGAGACTGTTTACATGCGTCAGCCACCTGGTTATATTGACACTCAATTTCCTGATCATGTATGCTTACTTAAACGCTCCTTGTATGGTCTCAAACAGGCTCCTAGGGCATGGTTTAATCGATTGCATGGTTTTTTACTCTCTACCGGGTTCACAGCATCTAAGACTGATGTTTCTTTGTTTTATTATTCGCAAGGGTCTGCCTGTGTTTACCTGCTAGTTTATGTTGATGATATTCTTGTAATTGGGAATGATGCACAATTAGTAGGTGATTTGTTATCAAAATTGTTTGCCACATTCAAGATAAGAGATCTTGATGAGCCTGGATTTTTCCTTAGTATTGAATTGGTGAAAACTAGCACTGGTGTTTTCCTTTCTCAACAGCGTTATATGAACGATATCTTGAAGCGTGCAGGTATGACTGATTGTAAATCGCTAGCTACTCCTATCTCTGTGTCGAAAACTCCTGTTACCACTGCAGGACTGTTTGATGATCCTACCAAGCACAGGAGTCTGGCTGGTGCCTTGCAATACCTCACTGTTACAAGACCAGATCTGAGCTTTGCAGTCAACCAGCTATGTCAACACATGCATGCCCCGACTATGTCACATTGGGAACAACTGAAAAGAGTCTTGAGGTATGTTAAGGGCACCCTATCCTTTGGTCTCCATATCACGAGATCTCTGTCTAGGGAGATTCATGCTTTTTCAGATTCCTGATTGGGCTGGTTGTCCTGATGACCGGAAATCCACCAATGGGTATGCGGTTTTTCTTGGCACAAATCTGGTGTCTTGGGTTTGTCGAAAGCAGAGAACTGTTGCTCGGTCTTCCACTGAAGCAGAGTATAAGGCATTAGCTGATGTATGTGCTGAGGTGCTCTGGGTTGTATCTCTGCTGCGTAAGATTAACATTGCTGATTTTTCGGTTCCAAAGCTATGGTGTGACAATCTTGGAGCTACATACCTGTCTGCAAATCCTATTTTTCATGCCAGGACCAAACATGTGGAGATTGACTATCATTTTGTCAGAGACAGAGTTGCAAAGGGGGATATTCAAGTGAATTTTATATCTACAAGGGATCAACTGGCAGACATTTTTACGAAGGCTTTATCAAGTTCTAGATTTTCTTTTCTTAGAGACAAGCTACAGGTTTCCAGTTACCCTGTGCTTGAGGGGGAGTATTAGGACTCTGTGAGTCTGAGTTATGATAGGACTATCTATCCTAGTTTTTCTGAGAGTCTTCTTGTATATATTCTACCTTTGTCATTGTATTCAGGTTAACTCAATCAATACAGATATTGTGTTCTCATCGTTAGAATAATGTATTTTATAAATTAAAATAATGTATATTATGTTGTTTTTGGATCATGATCTACACAGCTGTGTGGACCGATAATGATTGATGTTGATATTAATCAGAAATTTAAGTAGTGTAATAAAGATGCAAAGAGTATGAATGTATGTGAGGAAGGTGTTAGTTGAATCTGAAATGAAATTAATCTCTGAAAACAGAGAGATATACGGAAAGGGTCATATGGCAGATAGTGAGTGTGCATTGGGTTTGCAGCAGTAAAAAATAATGTAATAAAAAAAGATAGATAAGGTTAAAAAAGAAGAGAAATAGTGGTTGTGAATGACACCCTGGAACCGACCTCAGCTCGGATCTCAAACAGTTCCTACCATTTTTAGACTCCCATCTTTAGACCAAATTTTATTTTATTTTTCTTTCAAAGACTGACCATAAGGAGGACCGGAGGGGGGGCCTCACTCGTGCTTCTCTGCCAAAAAAAAAACTCTTTTGGTTTTAAAAGACTACAACTATTGTATCTATTATTAAAAAAAAAATGGAAAATTGATTTTTTTTGGCTAGGAGGGAAAATTTTGCGTGTCTATTAGATAAATTTTGTTTGTGTATAATAACTAAGAAATACACAAGTGAAGTAAATTGTACTAGAAAGACCTTATGCAATAATGTTGATTGAGAGAGTGTTGATAATAATCAAATTCGAACTTGGATATACGTTGGGTAAACTCCGCTCATGTGTAATAGCTCACAAGCTCATCTTGTGTAATAGCCTACAAACACATATGAGAGGTAAATCGCACTTCGAATACCTTATACGACGGACTCAACCGAAAATGTGTTGGCAAGAAAACTCGAACTTTATTGTGTAATGGACAAACCTTGCTCCTATATAATAGCTCACAATCTTTTTCTATGTAATAGCCCACAAACACATAGACACACATGATATGTAAATCGCACTAAAAAAATCCTATGACACCAGAAAAATATTAATAAGAATCGCATTCGTAATCTTAAAGTACAAGAATTATAGTCCACTCAGTCAGAATTGGAAATTGAATAATTTGTTCATAGGAGATGACTGGCATGATCCACATGAGCAAAGGAGAGAATTTTGGGGCATATGAAAAGGTGAATCCCAAAGTAGAATTTGAGGAAAAAGGGTTTGAAATTTGTGTGGCAAAAGCCTCTTTTAGAAATTGGTATTTTAAACCCATCATATATCCCCAAGCCTTGTGCTAACCAGTAAACGAACATGTGGCATCCGAAGTGTTGAAAACTTGTGTTTTTTTTACCACATGCCTCCGGTCCATTTCACAGTCCACCTCGATACATTTTTACCGTTGAATTGGATGATTATGACTAGTCAAGATCGTAATAATTTTGGGGGTCAAAATTTATAACCACCCCCCAAAAAATACTTACAAGAGGGGGAGAAAATGACAAAAAAACATTTAATGATCATTTGGGAAGAGTTGAGGTTTGAATATAATTTAGATTTGGAAGATGATTACATTAAATAGGGAGTTGTCGGACTCACCACATTGCCTCTTAACCATTCCATTGGTCTGCACCGATCTCTTGGCTTGGAATCACCGGTTTCTTAGGATGGTTGAAGACAAACAAAAGGAAATTAAACAAAAGTTTATTATCTACTATACCTATATCTATTCTTTTAGTCAATTCATTTGAGATTGTTTGGAAAATAAATTGATTAACAAAAAATATTTGCTAGTGGTATGCCATACCTTTAAAATAGAACAATGTTATAGTCTCTTACAAAAATTCATCCAAGGCAATTTCAATAGAGATTTTTTAGAGTATTTTTTACCGTTGTGGATGAAAGAGGAAAATGAGGTGGTAAATGAGAGAGTTTTGAAATTTTTCGGGTAGTAATGGAGTTTTTTTTTAAAAAAAACGAAGAAAACACATCGTGTGTGCACACAGGCAGCCTAACAAGCATGTGTTCTTTGAAGTCTCAATAGTACCCAATACAAACTCAAAGCATTTTCCATTCACTTTGAGATTGTACCATGTATAAAAGGCTCTAATGTTGATCAACACTTTAAAATTTATTATTGTATTAGATTTTTTTTTTTATCTTACATTAACTCGTAGTGGAGTTAACTCGCCCAAATGTAGTAACTTAGATTACAAATTTTTCGTTTTGAAAAGCTCATAAATAATGTCATTGAATGGATATTAGTTTGTAACTTTAATCTAAAAAATAGCATCAATATTTAGAACATGATAGATATTTATTCTCTAAATATTTAGAATAAGTCTTCTATGTGTAGTTGTGTAAAATTGTTTCATGTAAGATGTGTAATACTTATAAAAAAAAAAAACAAAACAAAAATGTACTCGTAATACTTTTCTATGAACCTATACAAATTATTATAGATGTACAGAGTATTATATTTCCTAAACATTTAAAATAAGTATTATTGTGTAAGGTCTTCTCACATGAGACCTACTCAAACATCAATCTAGGCTGGTTTAGGTCCTTTGTCGATTAAGGTCACAAGGTGTATTTTATCAATGCACATTTTTGAGTAGTGATTATGAATTTTTCTCAAAATAAAAAACAGATGTATTACATTTCCTAAAATTAAACCAATTAATTGGAGTATGGTTAGGTAAGTAGTAGAAAATTAAATGATAAAATACAATGTTTATGGAAAAGGTGGTGTGGACTATGGAGTACTTAAGTTGAGGAGTAGGAGGTGAAAAAAAAAAGATAATAATTAAAAAGAAAAAGAAAAATGTGAAGTGATAATTAGTGTCTGATATACACATAAACAACCTAGATGTCCACTTAATCACAATTTCATAAACTGTCTAAATCAAATGAGAGAAGGCTTTGCTGAATAATAGGAAAAAAAATTTGTACTTTTTATTTAATTAATAATTTAATTATATTAGGGATATTGCATGCATCCATTAGGTCCCATTACAGACGCTCCCAAAAGTAACAAAAAGCAAAAGGGCATTTCTTTTTGTGATAGCTTTACCCACCATACACATAACCTCTTACTTATTCTCTCTTTCAGATTTTCTCATCTGTAACATCTCTTTCTTCTTTTTTCTTTTTATTGTTTATTCAATTTTTTGTTTATAATTCCAACTATGCGTGTGTATATAAATATATAGGCCATGCATATTCATAATTAATCATCATATTGGATTCCTAATACCATATTAAATTAATGTTTGTATATATATTTATCCTTCTTTTTGTTATTTATTGCATGAGTTCATAGTAAGCTCAACCTCTTTTTGAAAAAAATGGCTACTTTTTTAGTTTTCTTCTCCCAATTATTAGGATAGTCGCATTTTTCTCCTCGTTGAAAAAGAACCATTAGTGATAGTTATTTTCAATCTCAAAACATAAATTTTCAGGGTTAAACTTGTTAATTTACCTCAATTTTCTAATTTTCTCACATATTTTTCCTTCTCTCCACATCGTGGGGAAATTATGGATTCAAGTTATTTTGGTTGAAGTCATATATTTGGGAGGAAATAAGATGTTTTAATTTGTCACTTGTTGGAGGGAAAGAGAAAAATGAGGTGAATTTATAAATTTACTTGTAGTAAATTAAATTAAGTTATGAGATATAAATTAATCGTTTCTGATGATCCCACTTTGATCGAGGAAAAAAAAAACCACTACACTATTAATTGGTGGGCCAAAATCATACGTGTCTATAATTTGAGGATCGACTCCATTGTACTTTTATAATTCGGAGACTCAAAACATCATTTCTCTTTTTATTTAATTAATATCTCACAATTACATTGAAATTTGTTTAATCTACCGCAAATGCTATCAACATATGACTTTGCATGTGAATTAACTTTACCATTACATTTTACTCTCTTCATAGGATGATAACGACTACACTTTTCTCTATCCAAATAATATCTTATTTTGATTATAATAAGCTTGATTTTACACTTGAGAAAGGTTAAGATCAGACTTACAAATGCTATTGTTAATTATTTGTCTATATGTGTGTGTATATGTTGCATAAAACTACTTATAACATAAAAGGTATAAAAATAAATTACTAACTAGGTCTAAAAAGAAGAAAAATTACAGTGTAGAAATATAAGTTTGAATCACAAACTTAAAACATATTTACTATTTTTGTCTTTGGATTATAAAAGGCCTTTCTTTAAGAACAGGTTCAGACCCTACCTATACGTCCTCCATGTACTAATGTATTTTGCAAGTCTAGTTTTAGCTTGCTAAGTCACCTTAATTAATCTTATCTTACTATGACCAATTAGTCATAGTGGTGTGGTGAGATAATTATCACTTCATAAATTAATAAAATATAATACGCCACGTTAATATTTGATAACAAATTTAATAACATATTTTTTTTATCAATCTAATAATCACTACAACAAAATATTAAATTATCTATAAATACCTACGGATTAAATATCATATAGGTAGTATCAACAGAGATGTCATCACATTATATAGTAATTGACACTATTTTGTTGATTTTTTTTGAAAACACTATTTTGTTGATTTATAGTAACTCATTATTGAAGTTTTCTTTTCTTTTCCACCTACGGGGCTTTTGGTTGGAGGGAATAAATTATATTGGAAATGAATGGTAATTCTATGAGAAAAGAATTAATAATGTGGAATAAAGTGAGAGTTTAAATTCCAGTCTTTGATTTGCGGGAACAAAATGATTGGGAATTTTAATTCCAATGTTTGGTATACATGAGAATTGAAAGGAAATAAGTAGTATAAAGTCCAAAATGTCCATTGTTGTTGTTGTTGTTGTTGTTGTTGTTGTTGTTGTTGTTAATCTTATCTTATATGACAAGTATTTCTTGGACCCATTTGCATATTCTAATTCCATGAAAACGAGAGAATTGCAATTGCATGAAATTGTAATTCCTTCCAACCAAACTAAGAAATTTAGTTTCCTTTGAAATTAAGTGAGAATTAAGTGGAAATTGAATTCAAATTCCATCCAACCAAACGCCTTGTATGTTAGAGAATATAATTACACTATTCACTATATTTAGAAGATTAATTTAACACTTATTCCAAATATATTTCATTCTTAGTCAATCTCAATAATGAAAATGATATTAAAAAAATCTACGTATTAAAAATCATGTATTTTTTGACCATGAAAAGATATATAATACTCCGTATGTTACAAGTAACGCTACCAAGTAATATTAACGAGATCTTCATGCAGAATATCTCGCCAGATCAGAGGATGTCAAATTCACGAATGTCACACTGTAAATTGTAATAATGTGTCGTTTATTAATTATTACAAATGAGATTTTCATGTAAAATGAGCTGGATCCTTATCATATCAAAGCACATTCAAACCCACGAAGATTATGCATGTAAATTATAATAATGCGTTGTTTATTACTTCTGAGATCTTCACGCAAAATAAGTTAGACGCTCGGTAATGTGATGACAGTCAAACCTGAACGGTCACACTATAAATCATAATACAATGTCATTATTTATTACTACTGAGACGTTCATGCAAAATAGGTTGGACTGATCTCGTCATATTAGAGGAGAGTCAAACTTAATGAAAACCACACTGTAAATTATAATAATATCATTGTCGTTTATCGATACCTTTAACGGACGTGTTATTATTATTCATGTTTAATGTTATTACTCCAAATACTTCAAAAAAAATGTTATTACTCTAAATAAACTAAAACATAATATTAATGTTAAATCATTCCCACTACAAATCTTATAGTATATTTGTTAATCATATGCTTTTATATGATAAATTGTCCAAACAAGCCTTCTATTATCAATATAGAAAAGTCAAAAATTGATAGTGTAGGTGATAAAGAAGGTCATGGAGATTGTGAAAAAAAATGGACTAATAACAATGAATTAGCACTGTATGAAAGACAGCACCATTTGCATTCAGCAACAAAATTTAAATTAAATTAGCAAAATAAAAATAAAAATAAAAAGAAGATCAACAAACGGCTGATATGGAAGTTAGACCACATAACAAGCATTTTAAAGAGATTTTTTTACACTACATATTTAATTCACAAAATATATTTAAAATAATACATATTTTTCCTTTTTGTATATAAAAAAATATTTTTATTTATAAATAAATTTTGGGTTTTGTTTTTGGAGTGGTGTAAAATATAAAATTACTTGTGATTTTTAATTTTAAAAAATTGATAATATTAGGTGCAAAAATGTTGCGAGGGGAAAATAGTAATTTTGTTTTTTGTTTGGGTTTAAAAAATAAGAAAATAAAAAAAAAGCCAAAAGCTCTCCATAATTGCGATTACTGGGTGGCTCAATGAAACGTCCCACTTACAATGTGTATTCAGATCCACGTGGCGCTACCCCAGGAAGAAGACAAATATTACAGCTTATTAGTCCTTCCAACTAATCAATTTACGCAATACCCCTTCTTCTTATTCTATTGCATCCATTTATGTGGATTAATAAATTATTTATACACATATTATATGTGTGTACTATAACATCATTAGAATGCTATTACCTACTATTTACCATCATTGTTTAAAATGACTAAATAGTAAAACATAATAATTAATTTTTTAATTTGGCTGATAATATTTATGGAGAGTTCTATTACATGTATAAATATATTTTAATTATATTCTTTTTTAGACACAGTGACTAATTATTAATGTTTAAATATTTTGAACAACACACCACGATACTATTAGTAAAACAAAATTCTGGGTGACATATTAAAATGTGCGCTTTGGACGAAACTCGCCTTGTGATTCTAGCTGACAAATGACTACAATGAGATAAACCAGTATATACCAATTGACTGCTTCTATGATAAATTAAATTTGAAATATTGTGATTATCAAGTCAGCTATCTGACTAACTTGGTTGCAGTTGCTCCTATGATAATATAATTATATGAAAGACAATAAATGTGTATTCTCGCAAAATAAAATAAAATAATTAACTAGAAGTAAAAAAAATAAATAAATAAATATTGAATAAAAGTATATAGAGGGGATACAGCTATTTGGCTACATGGCTACAATCCTATTCTGTCAATCTCTTAAATGCCGAAACCACCATCTCTCTCTCTTTCTCTGTCACTCACTATTTATTAACCTCTCTATTTTCATTTCTTCTACTCTTCTCTTCTCCCCTCTTCTCTATATATATATATTTCTCCCTCCATTCTCTACCCTAACTCCAATATATTTATATATATATATATATATACAACCCTCATTCCTCCCTTCTCTCCAAGCCGCTGGCCCTGTTCTTCACTCTCCTTCTCCATCTCTGAGTGCCCAAAACAGACAACTTTATATCCATTGATACACACAGAGTGGAAATGGATAGCAGAACTGCTTCATCTTCTTGAATCTCTGCATTGAGCTTATGTGTATCCTTGCCAATCAGTGTTGAGATGCCCCATTAGAGCTTTTATAGTTTTAAACACATAAATATCAATTGTGTGGCTGTGGGCTATATAAAGATTGTATTTTTAAGGCACTACTACTGCTGCGATGGCGCCTAGCTTCGACTGTGCGATTTCGACCCTTTTCTGCGCAGAGGATAACGATAGCTTGTTCTATGACGAGAGCGACGAGGTGGGATACGCGTGCGTGGAGGTGTTTGAGGATCATTGGGATCATAGGAGTGATCGAAACAGTGAACACCAAAGGGCGAGTTTGACTGACCTGCCGGTCCAGAGCGAGGAGTGTTTGGCTCTGATGATTCGGAGGGAGAGCGAACTCTTGCCTGCATGCGATTATTCGAAGAGATTGAGGAATGGGGAGCTGGATATCGCGGCTAGAGACGAGGTTCTTGATTGGATTACAAAGGTTTGTTTCATCGATTCATAGGAAAACAAGAAAATTTTTTCATATTCCGACAGTTTTCCTATATTGGTGGGATTCGAACCCGGAGTTCGATCTTAGTTCTTAACAGTGATTCAGATTTAGATTATGTTAAATGATCGGAAATGATAATGGTTCACTAAATCACTAGCCTTAAAATCAGTGATTAATATGGATTAAGACTTTTTGGGTGGTTTTGATGCTTTTCCCCTTTTTGGGTTTGTGAAGTCCTATGGGGTTGATAACACATTCATGGTAAAAAGATGAAATGGGTTAGGTGGGATGCTTTTGTTTTTATGTATTCTTTTTACTATACACATAACTGTGTGTAATTGGATTTACATTAAATCACTGTTTGTTCTGTTCCATTACTTTCTTGCTACAGTCTGATTATTGATTACTTGCCTTTTGCGGCTAATCTAATTATTGATCTTGTGGTGATGGTGTCTTGGCATTACAGGTTCATGCACATTTCAATTTTGGACCACTCTGTGCATATTTGGCTGTGAATTACCTTGATAGGTTCCTCTCTGCATATGAATTACCTGTAAGTTAATCATTCTCAAAAGCTTATCTTTTGGCCTCTTCTTGGTTTGTGCCCGTCAGCTATGGTTAACCTAGTCCGGTTTAGTACCTTATGGTCCTTTGCCTGTTGGGGTCACGGGGTTTACCTTATTTACCTCGTGTACACTCTCGGTTAGGGGCTGAGTCATAAGGCGGGGTTTACCTTGTTTACCTCGTGTACACCCTCGGGTAGGGACTGAGTCATAAGGCGGGATTTGCCTGGTGTACACCCTCGGGTAGGGGATACAGGTTTGCTAGTTTATGTGTTTTTACTTCAGTAAGATCACACTGTTAATGGCATTTACCTTGTTTTACAGAAGGGAAAGAGCTGGATGATGCAGTTGTTGGCTGTAGCTTGTTTGTCCTTGGCAGCCAAAATGGAGGAGACTGAAGTCCCACTCTGTTTGGATTTGCAGGTGAATATTTTGTAGGAAATTTTCAAGACACAGCTAAAATGATTGTCGGTTTTTAAAAATTGAATTTTTGTTTTCCTAATGTTGGAATCTTGCTGTTAAATTTACGATGATTGTTGTTCTCAGGTGGGGGATGCGAGATTTGTATTTGAAGCTAGAACCATTCAAAGAATGGAGCTTCTTGTGTTGAGCACGCTGAAATGGAGAATGCAAGCAGTCACGCCATTCTCATTCATTGACTATTTCCTTACGAAGATAAATGGCGGTGATCAAATCGCTTCGAGTTCTTCAATCATGAAATGCATAGAGCTCATTCTAAGCACGCTTCAAGGTAAATTTGTTAATATGCATGTATGGTCATAAATCGACTTTGTATCTACCATGCCTTACACTTACTAATTAGCGAGGGATTAATGAAAATTAATTGCAGGGACTCATTTCTTAGAATTCAGGCCTTCTGAGATTGCAGCAGCTGTGGCAATCTTTATTGCAGTTGAAACCGAGGTGCTAGACAGTGAAAAAGCAATATCCCTTATGCTGCATTATGTACAAAAGGTAAATACGGTGGCCCAAAAGACCAAAGGACGACATAATTGATTGCTTAACTTTCTGTGCTATCATTTTCACCTTGATTAAGTTTACGTTTTTACCAAAATTTACTAACATTTAGTAGCTATGCTTGTGTAATTTTCAGGATAGAGTGATCAGATGCGTAGAGTTAATGCAAGAACTCTCTTTGCCAAGCGGTTTTCTTATGGCTCCAAGAACTTCACTCCCATCTACACCCCATAGCCCAATCGGGGTTCTTGATGCTGCCTGCTTGAGCTATAAAACCGATGATTCAGGGGCTAGTTCTTCCAACAACAGTCCTGTCGTGAAGAGGAGAAAGCTGAGCCACCCGTACCTAATGGATCACTAGGCATAACCGCGTCCATGGAGCTGCACTTTCTTACTAAAATCAAGCCAGTTGATTTGGTTGGCGTTTTCGTATCAGAATGTGCAGCCCCAAACTCTTTCTGAAATGAACGACGGGCAATCAAGATAGTGAATCTAAGCGTAGCGAAACGGATTGTTCCTTGTTGGTTCCGTGGCGGTTGGATGATTGATGGATGATCTGAGCAAGAAGTGTCATGGTGAGAAGTTGCTGGCTGGCTGGCTGTTAAATATTAGACTTCTTAACAGCTGTAGAAGGTGAAAATTTTAAGAAAAAGTAGGAGAAACATGGTTTTTTTTGTTTGTTTTTGGGTTCTGTCTTGCTTTGAGTATTCATAGATAAGGTTGTTTGAGGTTTGAGGTTTATTTGTTCTTTGTGAAAAATTTATTCATTCAAAAAAAAAAGAAGAAGCAGAAACAGAGAGAAAAAAGAGAGAAAGGGAAGCTATTGAGGATTTGTTACCTCATATCAGAGTTGTGATTATTACAAACTTCTGTCTTGTGTATAAAATTTTGGGTTGTGAAGTTTTCTCATCTTAAGATACAGAATTCAATTTTTTTTCTCATTTTTTGATGATTTTTTTTTTAGTGACTAAGAAACTCCCCATCAGTGTTAATTGGTTGAATCTGGCACTGTGAGGATCATGAAATAAACTAATTTAGGTTGCTTATAGTTGACTGGTTTAAATCAAGAAGGTTAGCTTCGAACATCTGAGATGATGTAAATCATGGTAACTTAGTTGAACACAGATGTAGACATTTGCTTACTACTCACACACTGTCGCTGGTGAAACTCGATTCTTGGTCCTTCTTTTCAAGTTTCACTCCTGTGACAAACTGAGCTGTTTATGTGAGTAAAATTACTAATTTAATATTTAACTGAGCTGTCTATACGAGTAAAATTACTAATTCAATTTTTAACGGAAGCAATCTATTGATATTCTTTATTTTATATTGAGGTAAGATGAGATATAGTAGTATCCACCTGTGTGTGGAGCACATGTGAAGATGCATAGTTTGACTGATTGTCTGGTTGGACTAAGGGGTTTAATAAACAAGAAGAAGAGGCAACAGCCTTCCCTCTGCCACCAACCTGACTTACATTGGACCCTTTTGTGAATGCAATGCGCCTGCAACTCTTGCCTAACTAAACCTTTACCAATTTAATAACATCAACTGAAAACTACTTATTTTCCCATTTCTTAATTCTTATTCCCCTTATTCATTTTTTTTCACAGTTTAGTACTTTCAGTGGGTCAGTAAAACATATCCTAATTAAACGATTGCATTCTAACGAAAATATTACCCTTACTTCTAAATTCTACTCTCAACATTTACTCTCTCTTATAAAATTTTGATGTTTGACATTTTCATTGGGACCCACAAGATAAAGATAACCAAAGGAAATATAAATAGGGAGTACATGTAGTAGAACTCACATTCTAATATTAAGGATTGACTTCACATGTTCCTGTCGAGCCAATACCGTCTCACTGAGACTCGATCTCATGACCTCTCATATAGGAAAATCACTACATGTCATCTGAGTATAATGCGCTTGGCTAACGAGATAAATTTTTACTTTGATGGTATTTGGTTCACAAAATAAATTGAAAATGAAATAGTGTTGGAATAAATCTATTATGTTGGTTGGTTCTTTTTTTTTTTTTTGGCTAAATGTCACATTTAAGTATTGTTTTGTAATCTGTAATTTTTAAAAAGTGATAATTAGAAAATCCACTAATAAAAGGATACCATATGAGACGAAAATTTGCAACATTTGCCACTAATTAACCGTGACGTGGTAAATTAGGCGGCAATGCCTTGATTCCGTTATAGGTTTTGAAAGTAGAGTTGAGAATTGAACGGGACCCGACCGGCTTGTATAGTTTTGTTTGTCTGCCGATTTTGGTGTAATTTAGATTTGGACGAAGATTTCAATGGGACGCTATTTTTGACCTCATTCATATTCTCAAATCCGTTGCTAAATTAAAGGCTTTCACTACCTGTTCATGGAAATCCATTTTTGACATTCAATTCACTGTTGAATAATAACGTTGCAGAAAATGACACCAAATTTCTTCAAATCATATTCAAGAAAATCTAATATATCCCTAGTGAGGGAGTAATATTCTGCTATAGATGTGCTTAGTGATTGGATGGGAGTGGAAGAAAAGAAAACAATGATCGTCTTAAACACTGATATATAGTCAATTGTTGCCATAAGTCTAAACCCTAAATTTCAGAATCCTCACCACTTCTGCTATGAAGACTGATAGAAGAAGTAAATTGTGAGATGTGTCTCAAGTAATCTACATGTCTCAAATATCTGTACACTAGTGCAAACAACAAGACAAAATTTATATCTCCCTTTTTTGGTCCACGGTAAGATTTGTAAAACAAAACTTATGAACTTATTTTAGATTGGTTGATCATTTAAACTATGCAGATAATCAATTATTGTCATAGAAAACTTGTAAGCAAGTTTGTATGGCAACTTTAGATTTGATAAGGGGGCTAAAGATGAGAATCATGGCAACAGCATCCTTAGCTTGTACTTTATCCATGTATACTACTATACCTTTAGTAGTAACAGATACTGATGAAAGACAAACAAATAGATATTCTTGAATTTACAAAATGCCCATGCCCCCCAACCCCCAACCCACCAAAAATGATATTTCAGATTGTTCAGTCTCGTATAGTCGTTCACTGTATTACAACTAATAATTTGATTGGTTTTTTTTTTTTCCTACATATTTTGTGTGCGTCTATACATTGCAAAATTAAATGAGAAGAGGATTCTAAGGTAAAAAGTGACAACATATTTTAGCCGTCCATCATGATTTATCAATGGTTAATGATTTTTTTAAAAAATAATAATAAAAGACACAGGGTCAATTTTATAATTATTAAAAACTTTTAAAAGCGATGTTTATTTTATAATTATTACAAATTTGAAAGGTTTAATGTCACTAATTTCTTTAAGCATTTTAGAAAGAAAAAAATACGAAAGTATCCCTAAAAGTGGGTGTATGTAAAAAATAAATAAATAAATAAATAAAAATCTATAGACTTAGTTTTCACCAAAATCAAACGGAAATATAAGGCGTTGTTGAGTTTAGTTGCAGTCTGGCTGGCAGGTTGCGAAGACCATATTATTGCAAACTGATATGAGGAAGTTGTAATAGTAGTAAATGCTCCCTCAAATAAATATTTCTCTTTTTCTTTTCCAGTCAATAAATCTTAAATGCCTCTTCATTTCTTGAATTTATGTTCAATAAATCTTCAAAGTCAATAGTGTTGGGTAAAGCTTTTGATGGTCAGTCTAACATCACGTTACTTTGTGGAGTGACTATGAGAGGATTCGCGAAACGGGTTAGGTCAATATGAAAATATAATATTTATACTGCAAAATAAAGTATTTATTACTTATAAGGAAAATTATAATAGTTTTGAAGAAAATGTAATACTTTAAAATTAAAATGTAAATGTATTACATTTTCACTTTATAAGTAACAAACACTTTAATCCTAATCAATATTACATTTTCTAGTATAAATATTAAATTTTCATCTTGACCCGATCTATCCGAGAGTTTGCCTTGTGATCATAACCGACAAAAGACCACAACAAGATAAACCAACTTTAGTTATTCATAGTTGACCGGCTCAAATAAAAAGTACTAATAAGACTTCCATTACGAGTCAAAAATTATAAACTATAATTTTGACATAGTGATAAATATTTGCTTCGATATTAACATAGGCACAAGGATTTTTTACCAAAAGCTTCGATTTTACAAGTGTCATATCCAACACTGTGTTTGACTTAGTGATAAATGTATAACCCTATCAAAAAAAAAAGTGTTGATTTGGGATATTCATTAAAGTCTTATACCTAGTATTAGTTCATTTCCAATTCTAGGAAACATTGTTTGTTAGAAGAAAAAGAACCCTACGAAGAATAAAGAACGACAGAAACACACACCCATCAAAAACTATAATTAAATACTACTAAAAAAACACATATTTTTCGAGAAAAACTAAATTAATAATAATATAATATTAAAAAAATGTGGCGTCCCATATATGTCCCATGAATCAAAGCTCTGGGAATGATGGTGAATGTTGAAAATTAATGTTGTCACGGAAATAGAGTGCAGCATTGAGAGTTGAGAAACCAACTGAACCAGCTATGGTTTGATGATCTTTCACTTCCAATCAATGCATATGGTCCCATCCAAAAAATCCCAAATAAAAAAAATAAAAACATAAAAAATGGTAATTTTTTTTCTTTCTTTTGTTCAGTCCATCTGTTCATCCACTATGATGCAGAGGAGCGCCTTGAGAAATTGAGAGCAATAGTCAGTGGGATAATAAAAGATGAAAGATGTAGGTCAGTAGGGTTCAATCAAATGCCCACTTAATCTTTTGTCCATTCTTTTCCATCATAATAATATATGGACCTGGACAATTTTAATTTTTAAAAATCACAAAAATTCAATTTTTTTTTTTAATATATGGCGAGTTGAGCTGTGTTGATAGTAGAAGTTAGGGGTTTGAGTCTAACCCGCAGAGTCCAACTCATAACTGCTCATCAAAATGCTTAAAATTGTATGGAATAATTGATGTTTGGTGTGTAAAGAATTGGCTAGCCTAAGCAGCAGGGTTAGGTTGGAGCAACTTTTAGTACAACCTTTGACAGAAAATCCACTTTGGTGAATGGCATATCTTTTTAGCATTACCTAAAACTGAAAGGTGTGGGTTCAAAGTCTTCAATGTTTTGGTATGGAGAAAGCATGAGGTTAAAGGGAAGAAGGTAGATATTGGGCCAACCCAATCTAGTTGATCAGACAATTTATTATCAGCATCTCTAATTCAATTGGTCAGATAGTCAGTTTAGTTATCATAAGTTTCTAAGTTAACTTTATGTGAGAGTTGCTTATTAGTCTTTTTGATTCAACCAGACTTTACTCAGAGTATACATTCAGATAGTGATTACGGCCTTTCACGTAGATAAAAGTAGATAGATGCCCACATTTTGAATTTTTTAGCTAGCTAGGCCAAGAAAAAATAAATATTTTTTGGGAGGTTAATTAATTAATTAATTAATTGGTTGTCTTTATGTCTTTTCCCCACATTTTAAGAGACACATTAAGTCCATATAGGTCAGGTGGTGATGATAATGGAGGGGGATTGTATGCCCTAGCTATCAGAAGTTGAATGATTGAGTTGAAAGAGCAGCATTCATGGCAGCCCGTGGGCAGCATGGTAATTGCCATGGCATGGCCTCCCACAGATGAATACATTATTCACACCACTCATCCATATCCATCAATCACTTGATACTTCTATTTCATTTCAACTATATATTACATTGCCAATTTGATTATATAATTGTTGTTTTATATATTTTATTTCAATGTGTCTTTATGTGTATAAATTGGTTTCTTTTAATGAGTCAAGCAATGTGATTTTTTTTTGAGTAGACAATACAAAATTAAATGACATAATAAATCTAGGATTATCGACTTACAAGCAATTAAGGAATTAATCTCAAGTTTAAAGACGGAAAAACAAGAATAGATCATGAAACTAGTAAATCGTCCCTTTGAACTAAAATATCAAATCTCTTTAAGCCAAAGTCGGTCGATTGTTGTACCATCGACTGAAACTGTAATGAAACAAAATGAAATTTCAATCATAATGAAATGAAATTACAATGTATATAAAATGAAACTAAATATATTAAACAAACGGAACTAATTATGTGAAACGGATGCCGTTTCTATTCATTAAAAGAAACGATGCCCGTTTTGGATCATGGTCCACATTAAAATTTGCCAAAGTCGGTAACCCCTTTTTGTTTTTGTTGCTCCACTAGCCCACATGTCACTCCTTTTGGGCTTACTCATATTCTAGGCTTGTGATCCATGTTTCATTGGATACATTCTATTTCAACTACAATTTTCATGATGAGGATAAATAAATAGCAAATGGTTATTGATTTATTATTATGATAACAAAAGAAACTTGCAATCACTAATCTCTGTGTTTGTATACAAACGATATGATTATGTTACATCATGGGAACGAGATTGAGTTCACAATCTATCAAAGTCCAACAATACCCATCCATCACAAGTACAAATGAAAAAAAAAAAAAAAAAAAAAAAACTCTTATAAATGGGCTATGTTTTTTGAGGGATTTTCAGTAGGCCCCAAAAGAATGTCTACTTCTATTTATACATTAAGAACAGGTCCAATAACATTTCACAGTTTTAGTGATCCAATGTAAGTTGGAAATGTTTCCTTTTTGGGCCCAAAAGTAGAAACCGTAAGTTGACAACAAATTCTTGAAAAGTCAGAATCAATTTCATTTTTGGTTGTAAATTTATATATGTTATAGTTCATTTTTAGTTATTCTTTTTTAGAATATTCTTATTTGATCATAGTATTATAAAGGTATGATTAATTTTAGTCTCTGTCAACAAAATCGTTGAAATGTTGTGATATATGACAACATTTTGATACTCCATATTTTTTTTATATATATAAAGTGGATTGACTCGACATATCTTTTATGCACAAAATTATTTTTAAGTGGAAATAATTTTGGGTAGGCACCAATGTTTGACAACCAATTCAGGCATATAAATATTTAAATTAAGACCTTTTTTTTTCCATTTGATCTCATTTTTTTATTAGGATAGAGGAGGTGACAAGTTCACGAGATTGAAATGTGATCCTTTGAAAAAGGATAGTATATCCTCATCACGGGGTCTAAGACCATGCCATAGTACAGAATAGGATAGGATATGGTCCAGTCCAAGGCAAGGCAAGGCAATATATAGATATAGCATAGCAGCAAGAAAAGGCCAAATAGTACGTGTTTGTATAGGCAACATCATTCTTGCGATTGTTGCACTGAAAAGGTTTGACGTTTGGCAGCAGAAATCCCCACTCCAACCTAGCTTTGGGCGGGATAAATTAACACAGATATACATGTTACTCTTTGTTCTACGCATAAATATAATATAATGCGCACACGCTGCTATTCATCAGTATTCACCCATTGCTATCATACGACATTAAAGACGCTACCTTTTGAGGTTATCCATGGCGGGCGTGCGCGTGAAACTCCATCAGATCGTACCACAATACTGTCTGTCGTCTCAACACCACAAGCAAGGTTGACCTTCAATTCTTGCATGGGGAATCTCGCTTAGCTTTCCATGCATACTCTCTGATATTCATTTACTCCTTTGCCCTCCCACTTTTTCATCTTCTAAAAATTTAAAAAAATAAAATAAAATTAGTTGAGTCTAATAGCTCGAGCTTAAAAAATTGATAAATCTAACAACTTGATAGGATTAGTTCGAAATTGAATGGTGTGACGCAATTTAAATTATTAGTTATAAGGTGAGAGTGAAAAACATAATGGGGAGAAATGGGAATAAGTGAAGTTGAAGGGGGGAGAGAAGAAATAAAGGTGTCGTGAAATCTCCGGAAAAAGGAAAGCAAAAGTTGAAAACTGCAGTTAAAACACGCGAATGACGGCGACCCAGTTCCGCAATAGCCGCAGCTGGTGGACCCCACAGGAGTTCACAATTCTCGGCGGCGCGTGTGACCCTTTACTGCGAATTTCCCTGCCCGCGTATCCACCCAAGATTTTGCTCCAACTCGCGTGCCTTCCACAATTAATTTATCCTTTGACCCTCTCTCCCCCCATATTTTACTGTTTACACCCCCACCAAAAATTTAAAAAAAAAATTGAAAAAAAGGAGTTACCGTTTCCGATTATTTAGTTGTTGGGTTTGCCAATGTGAATGGCTAAGTAGAAAACTAGAAATGTGTTATAGAGCCGAAGCGTGTCGATATTTGGTGCGGCCCAACGGGGAATGATAATTGATAAACACCAAACAGTAAAATCAACACCCTCTTTCCACGCTCATTATTGTCTTTCTTCTTTTTCTCGTTTTTGTCATCGACGCGTGCCTAACCCCCTTCCCCTTCCCCCACCCCCTCTCCCTCCACGTGTTTATGCATTTTGCATAAATTTAAAGACATTAATTTGTTGTCAAAGAATTTGTGGTCGAGTAGCGTAATTCTGAATATTAAATTAACTCGTTAATCCTCAGTAAGTTGAACTTAATCCTGAATGTTAAATTGGGTACATTTCTTACTTATTGAGTAGGTTATAGGCTTATAGCAACATTTAAAACATAAGGATAATTGTGGCTTATGGTTATTTTCATGAGAGATGAATATTTTTTTTTCTAAGAAAAGACAATATAGTAATTACATTAATTTTCTTATCACGTTCTATTTTTTCAACTCTAACCTACTAATTTTGTTATATATCGACGTTAGTTTATCAATTTCAGACTAGACCGAGATCTCTATGTTTGCTCGCTTGTGTTGTTTTTTTTTTTTTTTTGTTTCTTTTTTTTTTTGGGCGATACATAATCCGCAATTAATTAACGCATATTAATGAGGCCATTATATATGGAGGCCAAGGCAAGGTCGGATGGCACCACAACNTTTTTTTTTTTTTTTTTTTTTGTTTCTTTTTTTTTTTGGGCGATACATAATCCGCAATTAATTAACGCATATTAATGAGGCCATTATATATGGAGGCCAAGGCAAGGTCGGATGGCACCACAACAAACACCTCATTATTCTTGCGTGAGCGTGGGGCATTAACGTTAAAGTCTGTCTCAAAGCGTCGATTTTCAGATCAACACATAATTAAAATGGGACTAATGGTTGATTATGTTGACTTAGGAAGGAATAATATAAAAAATGAATTAATATATGTGCGGCATTGGATCATATCATGCAGTGAACTGCTGCTACACACAGCCTTGTTTGGTGGAAAAGTGGCTGCGAAATGAAGGGAAGGATTAAAGCTGTTGCTGTCTAATCCAACCTACCTAAGCTACTCCTACTGCCTTCTTCCCCCCCCCCCCCCCCCCCCC